>NC_092262.1:13522571-13822571 GCF_036320965.1 Panulirus ornatus | reverse complement strand
ACCACAAGTGTACTACAACATTACCGGACCACAACATTACTAGACCACAAGTGTACTACAACATTACTGTACCACAACATTACTGGACTACAAGTGTACTATAACATTACTGGACCACAAGTGTACTACAACATTACCGGACAACAACATTACTGGACTACAAGTGTACTATAACATTACTGGACCACAAGTGTACTACAACATTACCGGACCACAACATTACTAGACCACAAGCGTACTACAACATTACTGTACCACAACATTACTGAACCACAAGTGTACCACAACATTACCGGACCACAACATTACCGGACCACAACACTACTGGACCACAAGTGTACTACAACATTACCGGACAACAACATTATTGGACCACATGTGTACTACAACATTACTGGACCACAAGTGTACCACAACATTACTGGACCACAAGTGTACCGCAACATTACTGGACTACAACATTACCGGACAACAGCATTACTGGACCACAAGTGTACCACAACATAACTGGACCACAAGTGTACCACAACATTACTGGACTACAACATTACCGGACAACAACATTACTGGACCACAAGTGTACCACAACATTACTGGACTACAACATTACCGGACAACAACATTACTGGATCACAAGTGTACTACAACATTATTGTACCACAACATTACTGGACCACAAGTGTACATTACTGGACCACAACATTACTGTACCACAACATTACTGGACTACAAGTGTACTACAACATTACTGTACCACAACATTACTGGATCACAAGTGTACTTCAACATTACTGGACCACAAGTGTACTATAACATTACTGGACCACAAGTGTACTACAATATTACTGGACCACAACATTACTGGACCACAACACTACTGGACCACAAGTGTACTACAACATTACCGGACCACAACATTACTGGACCACAACATTGCTGGACCACAAGTGTACTACAACATTACCGGACCACAACATTACTGGACCACAACATTACTGGACCACAACACTAATGGACCACAGGTGTACCACAACATTACCGGACCACAACATTACCGGACCACAACACTACTGGACCACAAGCGTACTACAACATTACTGGACCACAAGTGTACCACGACATTACTGGACAACAAGTGTACTACAACATTACTGGACCACAAGTGTACCACAACATTACTGGACTACAACATTACTGTACCACAACATTACTGGGCCACAAGTGTACCACAACATTACTGGACCACAAGTGTACCACAACATTACCGGACCACAACATTACCGGACCACAACACTACTGGACCACAAGTGTACTACAACATTACTGGACCACAAGTGTACCACGACATTACTGGACCACAAGTGTACTACAACATTACTGGACCACAAGTGTACCACAACATTACTGGACCACAAGTGTACTACAACATTACTGTACCACAGCATTACCGGACAACATTACTGGACCACAAGTGTACTACAACATTACTGGACCACAAGTGTACTACAACATTACTGGACCACAAGTGTACTACAACATTACTGGACTACAACATTACTGTACCACAACATTACTGGACCACAAGTGTACTACAACATAACTGGACTACAACATTACTGTAACACAACATTACTGGACTACAACATTACCGAACCACAACATTACTGGACCACAAGTTACCACAACATTACTGGACTACAACATTACTGTACCACAACATTACTGGATCAGAAGTGTACTACAACATTACTGGGCCACAACATTACTGTACCACAACATTACTGGACACAAGTGTACTACAACATTACTGTACTGCAACATTACTGGACCACAAGTGTACCACAACATTACTGTCGCAAAACATTACTGGACCACAAGTGTACTACAACATTACTGGACCACAAGTGTACTACAACATTACTGGACTACAACATTACTATACCGCAAGTGTACTACAACATTACTGGACCACAACATTACCACAACATTACTGGACCACAAGTGTACTACAACATTACTGTACTGCAACATTACTGGACCACAAGTGTACCACAACATTACTGTACCACAACATTACTGGACCACAAGTGTACTACAACATTACTGGACCACAAGTGTACTACAACATTACTGGACTACAACATTACTGTACCACAACATTACTGGACCACAAGTGTACTACAACATTACTGGACTACAACATTACTGTACCACAACATTACTGGACCACAAGTGTACTACAACATTACTGGACCACAAGTGTACCACAACATTACTGGATCACAAGTGTACTACAACATTACTGGACTACAACATTACTGTACCACAACATTACTGGACCACAACATTACTGGATCACAAGTGTACCACAACATTACTGTACCACAACATTACTGTACCACAACATTACTGGACCACAACATTACTGGACCACAAGTGTACCACAACATTACTGTACCACAACATTACTGGACCACAACATTACTGGATCACAAGTGTACCACAACATTATTGTACCACAACATTACTGGACCACAGCATTACTGGACCACAAGTGTACCACAACATTACTCTACCACAACATTACTGGACCACAGCATTACTGTACTACAACATTAGTGGACCACAAATGTACTACAACATTACTGGACCACAAGTGAACTACAACATTACTGGACCAAAAGTGTACCACAACATTACTGGACTACAACATCACTGGACCACAAGTGTACTACAACATTACAGGACCACAACATTACTGGACTACAAGTGTACTACAACATTACTGGACTACAACATTACCGGACCATAACATTACCGGACCACAACATTACTGAACTACAAGTGTACTACAACATTACTGGACTACAACATTACCGGACAACAACATTACTGGACCACAAGTGTACTACAACATTACTGGACCACAAGTGTACCACAACATTACTGGACTACAACATCACTGGACCACAAGTGTACTACAACATTACTGTACCACAACATTACTGGACCACAACATTACTGTACCACAACATCACTGGACTACAAGTGTACTACAACATTACTGGACTACAACATTACTGTACCACAACATTACTGGACCACAAGTGTACCACAACATTCTTGGACTACAACATTACCGGACCACGACATTACTGGACCACAAGTGTACCACAACATTACTGGACCACAAGTGTACCACAACATTACTGTACCACAACATTACTGGACTACAACATTACCGGACCACAACATTACTGGACTACAACATTACTGTACCACAACATTACTGGACCACAAGTGTACTATAACGTTACTGGACCACAAGTGTACCACGACATTACTGGACCACAACATTACTGGACTACAAGTGTACTACAACATTACTGGACTACAACATTACCGGACAACAACATTACTAGACCACAAGTGTACTACAACATTACTGGACCACAAGTGTACCACAACATTACTGGACTACAACATTACTGGACCACAAGTGTACCACAACATTACTGGACTACAACATTACTGGACCACAAGTGTACCACAACATTACTGGACTACAACATTACTGTACCACAACATTACTGGACTACAACATTACCGGACCACAACATTACTGGACTACAACATTACTGGACCACAACATTACTGGACCACAAGTGTACTACAACATTACTGGACTACAACATTACTGTACCACAACATTACTGGACCACAAGTGTACTACAACATTACCGGACCACAACATTACTGGACCACAAGTGTACTACAACATTACTGGACTACAACATTACTGTACCACAACATTACTGGACCACAAGCGTACTACAACATTACTGGACCACAGGTGTACCACAACATTACTGGACCACAAGTGTACTACAACATTACTGGACCACAAGTGTACCACAACATTACTGGACCACAAGTGTACCACAACATTACTGGACCACAAGTGTACTACAACATAACTGGACCACAAGTGTACCACAACATTACTGGACCACAAGTGTACCAAACATTACTGGACTACAACATTACCGGACCACAACATTACTGGACCACAAGTGTACTACAACATTACTGGACGACAAGTGTACCACAACATTACTGGACTACAACATTACTGTACCACAACATTACTGGACCACAACATTACTGTACCACAACATTACTGGCCCACAAGTGTACCACAACATTACTGTACTGCAACATTACTGGACCACAAGTGTACTACAACATTACTGGACCACAAGTGTACTACAACATTACTGTACCACAACATTACTGGACCACAAGTGTACTACAACATTACTGGACTACAACATTACTGTACCACAACATTACTATACTACAGACAGGAAGATGTCTGTATATGTGAGTATACAGACAGGAAGATGTCTGTATATGTGGGTATACAGACAGAAAGATGTCTGTATATGTGAGTATACAGACAGGAAGATGTCTATATGTGGGTATACAGACAGGAAGATGTCTGTATATGTGAGTATACAGACTGGGAGATGTCTGTATATGTGGGTATACAGAAAGGAAGATGTCTGTAAATGTGGGTATACAGACAGGAAGATGTCTGTATATGTGGGTATATAGACAGGAAGATGTCTGTATATGCAGGTATACAGACAGGAAGATGTCTGTATATGTGGGTATACAGACAGGAAGATGTCTGTATATGTGGGTATACAGACAGGAAGATGTCTGTATATGTAGGTATACAGACAGGAAGATGTCTGTATATGTGGGTATACAGACAAGAAGATGTCTGTATATGTGGGTATACAGACAAGAAGATGTCTGTATATGTAGGTATACAGACAGGAAGATGTCTGTATATATGGGTATACAGACAGGAAGATGTCTGTATATGTAGGTATACAGACAGGAAGATATCTGTATATGTAGGTAAACAGACAGGAAGATGTCTGTATATGTAGGTAAATAGACAGGAAGATGTCTGTATATGTGGGTATACAGACAGGAAGATGTCTGTATATGTGGGTATACAGACAGGAAGATGTCTGTATATGTGGGTATACAGACAAGAAGATGTCTGTATATGTAGGTAAACACACAGGAAGATGTCTGTATATGTAGGTATACAGACAGGAAGATGTCTGTATATATGGGTATACAGACAGGAAGATGTCTGTATATGTGGGTATACAGACAGGAAGATATCTGTATATGTCGGTAAACAGACAGGAAGATGTCTGTATATGTAGGTAAACAGACAGGAAGATGTCTGTATATGTGGGTATACAGACAGGAAGACGTCTGTATATGTGGGTATACAGACAGGAAGATGTCTGTATATGTAGGTAAACAGACAGAAAGATGTCTGTATGTGTGGGTATACAGACAGGAAGATGTCTGTATATGTGGGTAAACAGACAGGAAGATGTCTGTATATGTGGGTATACAGACAGGAAGATGTCTGTATATGTGGGCATACAGACAGAAAGATGTCTGTATATGTAGGTAAACAGACAAGAAGATGTCTGTATATTTGGGTATACAGACAGGAAGATGTCTGTATATGTGGGTAAACAGGCAGGAAGATGTCTGTATATGTGGGTATACAGACAGGAAGATGTCTGTATATGTGGGTATACAGACAGGAAGATGTCTGTATATGTAGGTAAACAGACAGGAAGATGTTTGTATATGTGGGTAAACAGACAGGAAGATGTCTGTATATGTGGGTATACAGACAGGAAGATGTCTGTATATGTGGGTATACAGACAGGAAGATGTCTGTATATGTGGGTATACAGACAGGAAGATGTCTGTATATGTAGGTATACAGACAGAAAGATGTCTGTATATGTAGGTAACCAGACAGGAAGATGTTTGTATATGTATGTATACAGACAGGAAGATGTCTGTATATGTAGGTAAACAGACAGGAAGATGTCTGTATATGTGGGTATACAGACAGAAAGATGTCTGTATATGTAGGTAAATAGACAGAATGATGTCTGTATATGTAGGTATACAGACAGGAAGATGTCTGTATATGTAGGTAAACAGACAGAAAGGTGTCTGTATATGTAGGTATACAGACAGGAAGATGTCTGTATATGTAGGTAAACAGAAAGAAAGATATCTGTATATGTAGGTATACAGACAGGAAGATGTCTGTATATGTAGGTGAACAGACAGAAAGATGTCTGTGTATGTAGGTATACAGACAGGAAGATGTCTGTATATGTAGGTAAACAGATAGGAAGATGTCTGTATATGTAGGTAAACAGATAGGAAGATGTCTGTATATGTGGGTATACAGACAGGAAGATATCTGTATATGTGGGTACACAGACAGGAAGATGTCTGTATATGTGGGTATACAGACAGGAAGATGTCTGTATATGTAGGTAAACAGACAGGAAGATGTCTGTATATGTAGGTATGCAGACAGTAAGATGTCTGTATATGTAGGTATACAGACAGGAAGATGTCTGTATATGTGGGTACACAGACAGAAAGATATCTGTATATGTAGGTAAATAGACAGAAGGATGTCTGTATATGTAGGTATACAGACAGGAAGATGTCTGTATATGAGGGTATACAGACAGAAAGATGTCTGTATATGTAGGTAAATAGACAGAAGGATGTCTGTATATGTAGGTATACAGACAGGAAGATGTCTGTATATGTAGGTAAACAGACAGGAAGATGTCTTTATGTGCTGGGGTCAGCTCTAGGTTATATAGGAAGATGATATAGAGGGTAGGAGAGAGAACAGTTCCCTGGGGGCACCCACTGTACAGCTTGAGAATGGTGCAGGTGAAGGCCATAAAGTGGTAATGATATTCTACCACTAGAGATGATTTTCTTGTGTGAATCAGTTGTATTCTAATATCAAAAGATCATTGAAATGTAAAAATGTAGTCTTGTTCCTCACATTTCATGTATTGTAATCTCAAAAGATTATTAAAATTGTAGTCTTGTTGCTCACATTTCGTGTATTTCAGTTTCAAAAGATTATTAGAAATCAAATATGTACTCTTTTTCTTCTCATTTCGTTTATTGTAATCTCAAAACATTATTAAGAATTAGAAATGTAGTCTTGTTCACATTTCGTGTATTGTAATCTCAAGAGATTATTAGATTAATAATGTAGTCTTGTTCTTCACATTTCATGACTGAATCCGTCAATCTAGATATTACTGATACATTTTGTGATTGAGAGTGAAAATAAATATTGGATATTGTTAGATTCTATTATGTTTTCTCTGTTTTTTTCAATGAAAATAGAGATCTAAAGAAAAATCATGAACAATTTTTCTCTTGGATTTTATTAGGTTTCAAATATTTTCTTACTGATAACTTAAGTTAGAGATTATGTACAAGAATCATCTGAAATATTTAGGTTAAAGTTAACAATACTTTCATGATGTTCCTGTGATTTTAACACATCATGATGAACCCATTTCAATGTGAGTAATAATTCTAACCCTGTTAATCATGCAGGACTGCACATTTGGGCCAGATGATCTAGTCTTCCCAGTACCTTCTTGCTTGTCTGTAGTTGGTGGGGGGGGGGTCATCAGCTAGACCATAACTTGTGAATGTTTTAATAACTTGATAATGTAACTAAGCCTACTTGGTTGATAATGTAATCATAAGCGGGACATAACACCTCTCCATTGTTTGATTGGTAGCTTGCTATAGTAATCATAACCTTAATCACATTGGTTCCCCCTTGCTTGCTTGCCACACTGCTTGTGTTGGAAGAATGATTAAGCCTTGAATCAAAACAGATTATGTTGTTGTGATTACATTGGACAGTATGATGGAGAGGTCAGGCCATGAGTTACCTTTTGATTACATTGGACAGCGTGGTGGAATGGTCCAGCCACGAGCCAGAGCCAAGTGTGTATGACTTTTCGGGCAACCATGACCTGGAGCAGTTCATAAGGACTGCTCAGCAGGAGGACCTCCTCGTTATCTTGAGGGTTGGCCCCTACATCTGCGCCGAGAGGGACATGGTATGTATGTTGCTCCTGTAGTGTGAGGAGATTATAGTGATAAGAGAAGGATGTGCTTGGGCTGAAAGAACTGTTGAAAGTGGTGTGAAAAGGGTATGTAGAGTAGGGCTTGTGATTGTGTACGGTGATGGTGGTGAGAAGAACAAAATCATGGTGTAGGAGAGGCCTGGGAGTGTTAGGAGGATATGGTGGTGTGAGAGAACCATGGTGGTGTTAGAGAGACATTGTGATGTGAAGGGGAACCTGTTGGTGATACAGGAAACATGCTTCCATCAGGGGAACAGGGATGTTAGGAAGCTAAGGATCATGGTGAGGCTCAGGTAAGAAGGAACTGTCTTTGTTGAGAGGGGAGCAGATGTACTGAAAGACAGGACGAAGCTGATAAGGGCATACTGGTGCACTGTATGTTATGAACACAGTCCTGCAGAGGGACATAATGATAAAAGAGGCACATGTTGGTACTAGAGGGGACTGTCAGAGGAACATGGCTGAGCTGACATGAACATGGAAGTGAAATAAGAAAGACAAGGTACATTTTGCTGATAATGTGGGTATGACCAAGCTGATGGAAGACAATCTTGAAGGAGGTACAGTAACTTAACAGGGATATAATTGTATATAGATGTACATGACTTGACAAGGATATAATGTTTATAGAGGTACATGACATAAGGATATAATGTATATAGATGCACATGACATAACAATGATATAATGTATATAGATTTACATGACTTTGACAATGGATTAGATAGTGCTGGGAAGGAGATGGCTCTGGTACTATAAGTATGTTAATGTCGAAGTTACACTTTGTGAAGTGAAAAAGGATTGCGATAATGGTGCTGTTAGAGCCCGGATGGTTGTTGTTGAAGGGGTTATGATGGTTTACAAGGGATTGAGTTGAGGGAAGGAAGTGGGAGAGTTCTGGTCATGTGGGAAGGGGACAGTGGTCATGTGACAGACTCTGGGGGCCAAGAGCAACTGTGTTGTGCTTTGAGAAACTTGACTGAGCAAGAGAGATTGTAATTAAGCCTCAGAGAATCTGCTGGAGATGAGAGAGATGAATCTTGTTAACAAGTTGGATGCAAATGCCCCAATTTTTTTTTAGTATGGCTGCCAAACCATTTGTCCAGAAACCCTGAGACCAAAGACAACCCAGATTTCAGGATTTTCCAGAACATGGCCAAATCTGTCCATAAAATATAGAATAAACAATGAAAGATATAGAATAAAATTGTTTTGAAGAGATACACATTAAAGTGGGTCTTGTTTGATCTACCAAGTCGCAACAAATTCACAACTAACCAGTTTCAAAAATATCCGGATTTCCTAATCTTCTGGTTTTCTGGAATCTGGATAAACAGTTCAGTACCTGTAATGAACAGTGTTATCCGTGGCATCTTTAATATGCAAACAGATGGAAATGAAGATAATGGAGAGAGAGAGAGAGTTCATCATCATACCTGCTAACAATTGATGTTCATCATCACACTTGCTAACAACTGATGTTCATCACACCTGCTAACAATTGATGTTCATCTTCACACCTGCTAATGACTGATGTTCATCTTCACACCTGCTAACAACTGATGTTCATCATCACACCTGCTAACAACTGATGTTCATCACACCTGCAAACAATTTATGTTCATCATCACACCTGCTAACAATTGATGTTCATCTTCACACCTGCTAACATTTGATGTTCATCATCACACTTGCTAACAACTGATGTTCATTATCACACCTGCTAACATTTGATGTTCATCATCACACTTGCTAACAATTGATGTTCATCTTCACACCTGCTAATGACTGATGTTCATCTTCACACCTGCTAATGACTGATGTTCATCTTCACACCTGCTAACAATTGATGTTCATCTTCACACCTGCTAATGACTGATGTTCATCTTCACACCTGCTAATGACTGATGTTCATCTTCACACCTGCTAACAACTGATGTTCATCACACCTGCTAATAATTAATGTTCATCATCACACCTGCTAACAACTGATGTTCATCACACCTGCAAACAATTTATGTTCATCATCACACCTGCTAACAACTGATGTTCATCACACCTGCTAACATTTGATGTTCATCATCACACTTGCTAACAACTGATGTTCATCACACCTGCTAACATTTGATGTTCATCATCACACTTGCTAACAATTGATGTTCATCTTCACACCTGCTAACATTTGATGTTCATCATCTCACCTGCTAACAACTGATGTTCATCACACCTGCTAACAACTGATGTTCATCACACCTGCTAATAATTAATGTTCATCATCACACTTGCTAACAACTGATGTTCATTATCACACCTGCTAACATTTGATGTTCATCATCACACCTGCTAACAGCTGATGTTCATCATCATACCTGCTAACAATTGATGTTCATCATCACACTTGCTAACAACTGATGTTCATTATCACACCTGCTAACAGCTGATGTTCATCATCACACCTGCTAACAACTGATGTTCATTATCACACCTGCTAACAGCTGATGTTCATCATCACACTGCTAACAATTGATGTTCATCTTCACACCTGCTAATGACTGATGTTCATCTTCACACCTGCTAACATTTGATGTTCATCATCACACTGCTAACAATTGATGTTCATCATTACACCTGCTGACAACTGATGTTCATCATCACACCTGCTAACAATTGATGTTCATCTTCACACCTGCTAACATTTGATGTTCATCATCATACCTGCTAACAATTGATGTTCATCTTCACACCTGCTAATGACTGATGTTCATCTTCACACCTGCTAATGACTGATGTTCATCTTCACACCTGCTAACATTTGATGTTCATCATCACACCTGCTAACATTTGATGTTCATCATCACACTTGCTAACAACTGATGTTCATTATCACACTTGCTAACAACTGATGTTCATTATCACACCTGCTAACAATTGATGTTCATCTTCACACCTGCTAACAACTGATGTTCATCACACCTGCTAATAATTAATGTTCATCATCACACTTGCTAACAATTGATGTTCATCTTCACACCTGCTAACAACTGATGTTCATTATCACACCTGCTAACAATTGATGTTCATCATTACACCTGCTGACAACTGATGTTCATTATCACACCTGCTAACAGCTGATGTTCATCATCATACCTGCTAACAATTGATGTTCATCATCATACCTGCTAACAATTGATGTTCATCATCACACTTGCTAACAATTGATGTTCATCTTCACACCTGCTAACATTTGATGTTCATCATCACACCTGCTAACATTTGATGTTCATCATCACACTTGCTAACAATTGATGTTCATCATCACACCTGCTAACATTTGATGTTCATCATCATACCTGCTAACAATTGATGTTCATCATTACACCTGCTGACAACTGATGTTCATTATCACACTTGCTAACAATTGATGTTCATCTTCACACCTGCTAACATTTGATGTTCATCATCACACTGCTAACAATTGATGTTCATCATCACACTTGCTAACAACTGATGTTCATTATCACACTTGCTAACAATTGATGTTCATCTTCACACCTGCTAACAATTGATGTTCATCTTCACACTGCTAACAATTGATGTTCATCTTCACACCTGCTAACAACTGATGTTCATCATCACACTTGCTAACAACTGATGTTCATCATCACACTGCTAACAATTGATGTTCATCATCTCACCTGCTAACAACTGATGTTCATCACACCTGCTAACATTTGATGTTCATCATCACACTTGCTAACAACTGATGTTCATCACACCTGCTAACAACTGATGTTCATCATCACACTTGCTAACAACTGATGTTCATCACACCTGCTAACAGCTGATGTTCATCATCACACCTGCTAACATTTGATGTTCATCATCATACCTGCTAACAATTGATGTTCATCTTCACACCTGCTAACAGCTGATGTTCATCATCACACTTGCTAACAACTGATGTTCATCATCATACCTGCTAACAATTGATGTTCATCTTCACACCTGCTAACAACTGATGTTCATCACACCTGCAAACAATTTATGTTCATCATCACACTTGCTAACAATTGATGTTCATCATCACACTTGCTAACAATTGATGTTCATCTTCACACCTGCTAATGACTGATGTTCATCTTCACACCTGCTAACAATTGATGTTCATCTTCACACCTGCTAACAGCTGATGTTCATCATCACACTTGCTAACAATTGATGTTCATCATCACACTTGCTAACAATTGATGTTCATCTTCACACCTGCTAACAACTGATGTTCATTATCACACCTGCTAACAGCTGATGTTCATCATCATACCTGCTAACAATTGATGTTCATCTTCACACCTGCTAACAATTGATGTTCATCATCACACTTGCTAACAACTGATGTTCATTATCACACTTGCTAACAACTGATGTTCATCACACCTGCAAACAATTTATGTTCATCATCACACCTGCTAACATTTGATGTTCATCATCACACTGCTAACAATTGATGTTCATCTTCACACCTGCTAATGACTGATGTTCATCTTCACACCTGCTAACATTTGATGTTCATCATCACACTTGCTAACGATTGATGTTCATCTTCACACCTGCTAATGACTGATGTTCATCTTCACACCTGCTAACAGTTGATGTTCATCTTCACACCTGCTAACAATTGATGTTCATCATCACACCTGCTAACAATTGATGTTCATCATCTCACCTGCTAACAACTGATGTTCATTATCACACTTGCTAACAACTGATGTTCATCACACCTGCTAAGAAATTGATGTTCATCATCACACCTGCTAATAATTAATGTTCATCATCACACTTGCTAACAATTGATGTTCATCATCATACCTGCTAACAATTGATGTTCATCATCACACCTGCTAACAGCTGATGTTCATCATCACACCTGCTAGCAACTGATGTTCATCACACCTGCAAACAATTTATGTTCATCATCACACCTGCTAACAACTGATGTTCATTATCACACCTGCTAACAATTGATGTTCATCATTACACCTGCTGACAACTGATGTTCATCACACCTGCTAACATTTGATGTTCATCATCACACTTGCTAACATCTGATGTTCATCACACCTAACAACTGATGTTCATCATCACACCTGCTAACAACTGGTTGTAGAGTTGTAGGTATTGCTGTTGCAGAAGTTGGCCAGGGGTCTGGACGCCATCCTGGCCCTGAACGCCTCTGTCAACATATATATGTTCCATGGTGGCACATCCTACGGTCTCACCTCAGGCAAGATCTACTTGTGTTCTGTGTAAACAACTTATGTGGAGTGGTAGAGGATTGGAGGGGGAAGGTATGGTGGGGGAAGAATGTATGGGATGGTGAGGGAAGAATGTATGGGATGATATATGCAAGGAAGGCTTATAAGGACTGGAATAAGTGAAGAGTCCATTCATGTAGACATAGATTATGAGATGGTTAAGTTAGTTTTACAGCAACATGAGCAAAGGTTACCGTAGTAGTACACGCCACTACAACCAAGCAAGGAAGGTAATCCTTTATGATTGAACGACATCCATTTTGATTTGTTTTCACTGATGAATTTAACCAAATGTAACCCAAAATGAGTATTTTTTCTTTGATAATATTATACTTTCACAACCATACCCATAACATTTCATGCACCCCAGTTAACTTGTGAATGAATTTAACTTCAGTAACAACTGTAGCTGTGGTCCATAACCTTTGAACATGGTTGTTGGCTCTGAGATGTCTGTAAGAGGAAAGTTACAATGGGGGTACACACAGTGACCAGTTACAACAGGGGTACACACAGTGACCAGTTACAACAGGGGTACACACAGTGACCAGTTACAACAGGGGTACACAAAGTGATCTGTTACAACAGGGATACACACAGTGACCAGTTACAACAGGGGTACACACAGTGATCTGTTACAACAGGGATACACAGAGTGACCAGTTACAACAGGGGCACACACAGTGATCTGTTACAACAGGGATACACAGAGTGACCGGTTACAACAGGGATACACAAAGTGATCTGTTATAACAGGGGTACACACACTGACCACTTTCAGCAGGAGTAAACACAGTGACCTGTTACAACAGGGTTACACACAGCAACCTGTTACAACAGGGATACACAGAGTGACCTGTTACAACAGGGATACACAGAGTGACCAGTTACAACAGGGGTACACACAGTGACCAGTTACAAGAGTGAGGCTTGACTCACAGTGTGTACATTAATGATGATGTCAACTTTATCACTGTAATTTCAGGGTCGACTTTGAACCAGGGCTTCCAGTCTTGTCCTACATCATATGACTACGATGCTCCTGTGTCTGAAGCAGGTGACCCAACACCCAAATACTTTGCACTGAGGAACGTTATTAGCAAGGTACAGTTATGGCTCATTTGTTTTTTTTACGGGTGTGCTTTGATAAGTAGTTTGTATTTATCAAGGGTGTAAGGCATCTTTAAGAGTAGAAAGAGAGTGGAGTGAATGGTTAAAAGTGAAGGTCGGTCTGTGTCAGGAGTGTATGATGGCACCATGATTGTTTAATATGTTTCTGAATGGGGTGGTTAGTGAGGGAAATGCAAAAGTTTTGAATATATGGATGAGTTTACAGTCTGTTGGGGATGAGAGGGCCTGGGAAGTGAGTCACTTGTTGTTCGCTGTTGATACAATACTGGTGGCTGGTTCGAATGAGAAATTGCAGAAGTTGGTGACTGAGTTGGACAATGTATAAAAGGAGAAAGTTGGAGTAAATGTGAAAAAAGCAAGGTTATTAGGTTCAGTAGGGCTGAGGGACAAGTTAATTGGGATGTAAGTTTGAATGGAGAAAAATTGGAGGAAGTGAAGTGTATTAGATATATGGAAGGAGACTTAGGAGCAAATGGAACCATGGAAGCAGAAATGAGTCACAGGGTGGGGGAGGCGGCGAAGGTTCTAGGAGTGATGAAGAATGTGTGGAAAGAGAGAATGTTATCTTGGAGAGCAAAAATGGGTGTGTTCGAAGGAATAGTAGTCCCAACAGTATTATATGGTTGCAAGGCATAGGCTATAAATAGGGATGTACAGAGGAGGGTGAATGTGTTGGAAATGATATGTTTGAGGAGAATATGTGGTGTTAGGTGGTTTGATTAAGTAATGAAAGAGTAAGAGAAATGTGTGGAAATAAAAAGTGTGGCTGAGAAAGCAGAAGAGGGTGTGTTGAAATGGTGTTATATGGAGAGAATGAATGAGGAAAGATTGACAAATGGGATATATGTGTCAGAGATGGAAGGAACAAGGAGAAGCAGGAAACCAAATTGGAAGTGGAAGGATGGAGTGAAAAAGATTTTGAGCAATCAGGGCTTGAACATGCAGGATGGTGAAAGGTATGCATGGAATAGAGTGAATTGGAATGATGTGGTATACTGGGGTTGTTGTGCTGTCAATGGACTGAACAGGGCTTGTGAAACATCTGGAGTGAACCACAGAAAGGTATGTGGGGCCTCTCCTTAGCCTACAGGAAAGTGAGTGATCACAGTATGCTTGGCAGTCCATTGGCATAGTTGGGTCATTAATGTTCCTATTAAGGGGTTCTTTTAAACTAAAACTTATGGGCCCCCATGGAGATCTTACTTGATCATCATTAACTATCAAGCAATGATCAGTTCTTCTATCTTCTGTTATTTTTGTACTCCTACATATATATTGCAAGAGGTCACTGTGGTGTACGTGATGTAGTATATGCATGTAACCAACAGGAAAATGAAAAACGATAAGTTCCCAGGTGCACTGTTGTGTAATGATGACATCATCAGGGGACATATGATGCAAGAATGAGATAGAACACGTAGAACAGTCAGTTGATATACAAGGAAGAGATGTAGCGAAGATGCCATTGATAAACAAGTGTTACTGCATGGTGGTGTTTGGTTCTGGCATCATGTCTGTCATAAAGGTTTTATTATGTGGACAGGAGAGGAAACTGTTTACAAATTTTGCCTATGACAAAGTACTCCAGTTTGTATAGCCCTTCACTAATATGAATGCTACAATTTTTTGTGTAACTGATAACAGAAAATTTAGTGATATTTCTTGTAGTAAAGGAGTTACAGGTAATAAATGAATTAGTGTTACTCCAGTTAGTTCATTGGTCATAGTTTCTAATATGATGAAACAAAGCATTTGATTCTTGTCCCATTCTTTTTTTTTTTTTTTTTTTTTTTTTTTTTATACTTTGTCGCTGTCTCCCGCGTTTGCGAGGTAGCGCAAGGAAACAGACGAAAGAAATGGCCCCCCCCCCCCATACACATGTACATACACACGTCCACACACGCAAATATACATACCTACACAGCTTTCCATGGTTTACCCCAGACGCTTCACATGCCTTGCTTCAATCCACTGACAGCACGTCAACCCCTGTATACCACATGACTCCAATTCACTCTATTTCTTGCCCTCCTTTCACCCTCCTGCATGTTCAGGCCCCGATCACACAAAATCTTTTTCACTCCATCTTTCCACCTCCAATTTGGTCTCCCTCTTCTCCTCGTTCCCTCCACCTCCGACACATATATCCTCTTGGTCAATCTCTCCTCACTCATTCTCTCCATGTGCCCAAACCATTTCAAAACACCCTCTTCTGCTCTCTCAACCACGCTCTTTTTATTTCCACACATCTCTCTTACCCTTACGTTACTTACTCGCTCAAACCACCTCACACCACACATTGTCCTCAAACATCTCATTTCCAGCACATCCATCCTCCTGCGCACATCTCTATCCATAGCCCACGCCTCGCAACCATACAGCATTGTTGGTACCACTATTCCCTCAAACATACCCATTTTTGCTTTCCGAGATAATGTTCTCGACTTCCACACATTTTTCAAGGCTCCCAAAATTTTCGCCCCCTCCCCCACCCTATGATCCACTTCCGCTTCCATGGTTCCATCCGCTGACAGATCCACTCCCAGATATCTAAAACACTTCACTTCCTCCAGTTTTTCTCCATTCAAACTCACCTCCCAATTGACTTGACCCTCACCCCTACTGTACCTAATAACCTTGCTCTTATTCACATTTACTCTCAACTTTCTTCTTCCACACACTTTACCAAACTCAGTCACCAGCTTCTGCAGTTTCTCACATGAATCAGCCACCAGCGCTGTATCATCAGCGAACAACAATTGACTCACTTCCCAAGCTCTCTCATCCCCAACAGACTTCATACTTGCCCCTCTTTCCAGGACTCTTGCATTTACCTCCTTTACAACCCCATCCATAAACAAATTAAACAACCATGGAGACATCACACACCCCTGCCGCAAACCTACATTCACTGAGAACCAATCACTTTCCTCTCTTCCTACACGTACACATGCCTTACATCCTCGATAAAAACTTTTCACTGCTTCTAACAACTTGTCTCCCACACCATATATTCTTAATACCTTCCACAGAGCATCTCTATCAACTCTATCATATGCCTTCTCCAGATCCATAAATGCTACATACAAATCCCTTTGCTTTTCTAAGTATTTCTCACATACATTCTTCAAAGCAAACACCTGATCCACACATCCTCTACCACTTCTGAAACCGCACTGCTCTTCCCCAATCTGATGCTCTGTACATGCCTTCACCCTCTCAATCAATACCCTCCCATATAATTTACCAGGAATACTCAACAAACTTATACCTCTGTAATTTGAGCACTCACTCTTATCCCCTTTGCCTTTGTACAATGGCACTATGCACGCATTCCGCCAATCCTCAGGCACCTCACCATGAGTCATACATACATTAAATAACCTTACCAACCAGTCAACAATACAGTCACCCCCTTTCTTAATAAATTCCACTGCAATACCATCCAAACCTGCTGCCTTGCCGGCTTTCATCTTCCGCAAAGCTTTTACTACCTCTTCTCTGTTTACCAAATCATTTTCCCTAACCCTCTCACTTTGCACACCACCTCGACCAAAACACCCTATATCTGCCACTCTGTCATCAGACACATTCAACAAACCTTCAAAATACTCATTCCATCTCCTTCTCACATCACCGCTACTTGTTATCACCTCCCCATTTACGCCCTTCACTGAAGTTCCCATTTGCTCCCTTGTCTTACGCACCCTATTTACCTCCTTCCAGAACATCTTTTTATTCTCCCTAAAATTTACTGATAGTCTCTCACCCCAACTCTCATTTGCCCTTTTTTTCACCTCTTGCACCTTTCTCTTGACCTCCTGTCTCTTTCTTTTATACTTCTCCCACTCAATTGCATTTTTTCCCTGCAAAAATCGTCCAAATGCCTCTCTCTTCTCTTTCACTAATACTCTTACTTCTTCATCCCACCACACACTACCCTTTCTAAACAGCCCACCTCCCACTCTTCTCATGCCACAAGCATCTTTTGCGCAATCCATCACTGATTCCCTAAATACATCCCATTCCTCCCCGACTCCCCTTACTTCCATTGTTCTCACCTTTTTCCATTCTGTACACAGTCTCTCCTGGTACTTCCCCACACAGGTCTCCTTCCCAAGCTCACTTACTCTCACCACCTTCTTCACCCCAACATTCACTCCTCTTTTCTGAAAACCCATACTAATCTTCACCTTAGCCTCCACAAGATAATGATCAGACATCCCATTGTCCCATTCTTATACTATATTTATGTTGCTTAAGTCTAACATAATGATTCTTACCAGTCTGCCCAACATAAAACACATTACAGTTTTTACAAGGGATTCAGTAAGCACACCCCACAGAATTTCTGGTTTTTGATTGGGATATACTTTATAGTATTGTTATTCCTGAAGGCTACATTTACATTAAAGGAGTTAAGCAACCTGGGAAGTAATGTAGAATTATCACTAAAAGGGAGAACTAAAAGATTCTTGGTATCAAGGTTTAACTCTATTAAATGATTTCTTTTTGCCAACTTCAGGGATTTATCAATGAAAGATCTAGGATACTTTAACTTGGATCCAATAGAATATGTCTTCTCAAACTCATCATGATTAAATTCCAGACTGCATATACATAATGCACCAAGGAACATCAACTGGAATGATGATAGTCTAACTCTGTCATGTTGAGCTGAGTAATAATGAATATAAGAACAAACATTGGTGGGTTTTCTGTATGTGCTAAACTTAAACATGTTTCCATCCCTGTGGACCATGCAGTCTAAAAATTGTAACTTAACATAATAGAGTTAAACTGTTTTGTTAATAGCGTGTCAACTTTCTAATTTTGGTGTTGCCAGGCTGTTTTTAACTCCACTCCCAGATATATAAAACACTTCACCTCCTCCAGTTTTTCTCCATTCAAACTTACCTCCCAATTTACTTGTCCCTAAACTCTACTGAACCTAACAACCTTGCTCTTATTCACATTATTATTATCATTATCATTTTTTTTTTTTTTTTTTGCTTTGTCGCTGTCTCCCGCGTTTGCGAGGTAGCGCAAGGAAACAGATGAAAGAAATGGCCCAACCCACCCCCATACACATGTATATACATACGTCCACACACGCAAATATACATACCTACACAGCTTTCCATGGTTTACCCCAGACGCTTCACATGCCTTGATTCAATCCACTGACAGCACGTCAACCCCGGTATACCACATCGCTCCAATTCACTCTATTCCTTGCCCTCCTTTCACCCTCCTGCATGTTCAGGCCCCGATCACACAAAATCTTTTTCACTCCATCTTTCCACCTCCAATTTGGTCTCCCTCTTCTCCTCGTTCCCTCCACCTCCGACACATATATTCTCTTGGTCAATCTTTCCTCACTCATTCTCTCCATGTGCCCGAACCATTTCAAAACACCCTCTTCTGCTCTCTCAACCACGCTCTTTTTATTTCCACACATCTCTCTTACCCTTACGTTACTTACTCGATCAAACCACCACACACCACACATTGTCCTCAAACATCTCATTTCCAGCACATCCATCCTCCTGCGCACAACTCTATCCATAGCCCACGCCTCGCAACCATACAACATTGTTGGAACCACTATTCCTTCAAACATACCCATTTTTGCTTTCCGAGATAATGTTCTCGACTTCCACACATTCTTAAAGGCTCCCAGAATTTTCGCCCCCTCCCCCACCCTATGATCCACTTCCGCTTCCATGGTTCCATCCACTGCCAGATCCACTCCCAGATATCTAAAACACTTCACTTCCTCCAGTTTTTCTCCATTCAAACTCACCTCCCAATTGACTTGACCCTCAACCCTACTGTACCTAATAACCTTGCTCTTATTCACATTTACTCTTAACTTTCTTCTTTCACACACTTTACCAAACTCAGTCACCAGCTTCTGCAGTTTCTCACATGAATCAGCCACCAGCGCTGTATCATCAGCGAACAACAACTGACTCACTTCCCAAGCTGTCTCATCCCCAACAGACTTCATACTTGCCCCTCTTTCCAAAACTCTTGCATTCACCTCCCTAACAACCCCATCCATAAACATTATTATTATTATCATTATTATTATTATTATTATTATTATTATTATTATTATTATTATTATTATTCTCTCAAGATGCTCCAATTTGGTCTCCCACTTCTTCTTGCTCCCTCCACCTCTGACACATATATCATCTTTGTCAATCTTTCCTCACTCATTCTCTCCATATGACCAAACCATTTCAACACATCCTCTTCTACTCTCTCAACCACACTCTTTTTATTACCACACATCTCTCTCTCACCCTTTCATTACTTACTCGATCAAACCACATCACACCACATATTGTCTTCAACCATTTCATTTCCAACACGTCCACCCTCCTCTGCACAACCCCAATAATAATTAGCAGCATGGTCTTACATAGTCCTTCATTATCTTTTGGAGTAAATTTCTTCAGGTGTTCATTTACAGAAACCTAGGTGTTTTGTCGGATAGTAACATTTCATAAAAGCCTGAATAGAAACTTTTAGAATAAATATTTATGTGAATTACTGTTTCCCATTATAATTGTATGACTATCTTTGTGTACTTGCCTGTACTTTTGTCAAGATCTAATATTACGGTATCTCCGTGTTTCACTGTATCCTTGTATCTGTACCGCAGTATACATTTATTTTTCTGTGTCCCCACAGTACATGGTGATGCCACCTGGACCTTTACCTCAGCCATCCCCAAAGGGAGCATATGGGACAGTGCAGCTGGAGGCACTGGCCAGTGCCCAGCAGGTGGGGGCTCTCCTGCAGGCAGCTACCCATCCCTGGCCTCTTACCTTTGAGCAACTTCATGTCCCAAATGGACTCATCCTATACAAGACAGTTCTTCCATTCAGGATTGTGAGTAATGAATGTTCTTTTGTGTAGGAACAGAGGTACAAACCATTCTCTGTTTCAGTTATGTGACTGCAAACTATTCTGTCCACAGCATCTCCACACTTACCTGTCACTTCTGCCAGTACAATGTAACATCAGGAACAAAAGAACAATGGTCTTTTTTGCACACATCGTTTTAGCTGTCATGTGTAATGTACTGAAGCCAGAACCTACCACCCACACATTACTTTATAGTTTACCTTGACCGCTTCATATGCTTATTTTACCCCATAGCACATCAACCCATATATATCACATTGATCCAGTTGATTACATCCCATGCACACCTCTCACCCTCCTGAATGTTCAGTTCCCTATTACTCCAAAGCCTCCATCACTCCATCCTCCTAACCTCCTTCTCAGTTTCTCCCCTCCTCCTTGCTCCATCCACTGCTGTCAATTTGTATTTTTTCGCTTACCCTCTGATTCATTTCATATTACCCTGGTTGGCCCTTGGCTCTCTCAACCAATTTCCACTTGCTACCACAACACTCTCTTAGACTGTATTCCTTACATGGTCAACCCATCTCACAATAAGTATTGTCCTGAGGCATTTCATTTCCAGTAAGTCCTCCCTGTTCCTTCGTTTTCCAATCAAAGCCCAAGACTAACACCCTACAACATTGTCAGACTACAAATGCTGCTGCTATTATTACTGCTACTACAGCCACTGCTACTACTATGAATACTACTACTATTATTGATATTAGAAATATAATAATAATAAAAATAATAATATTGATAATTATAATAATAATAATGATAATAATAATAATAATATTTTTTTTTTTTTTTTTTTGCTTTGTCGCTGTCTCCCGCATTTGCGAGGTAGCACAAGGAAACAGACGAAAGAAATGTCCCAACCCACCCCCATACACATGTATATACATACGTCCAGACACGCAAATATACATACCTACACAGCTTTCCATGGTTTACCCCAGACGCTTCACATGCCTTGATTCAATCCACTGACAGCACGTCAACCCCGGTATACCACATCACTCCAATTCACTCTATTCCTTGCCCTCCTTTCACCCTCCTGCATGTTCAAGCCCCGATCACACAAAATCTTTTTCACTCCATCTTTCCACCTCCAATTTGGTCTCCCTCTTCTCCTCGTTCCCTCCACCTCCAACACATATATTCTCTTGGTCAATCTTTCCTCACTCATTCTCTCCATGTGCCCAAACCATTTCAAAACACCCTCTTCTGCTCTCTCAACCACACTCTTTTTATTTCCACACATCTCTCTTACCCTTACATTACTTACTCGATCAAACCACCTCACACCACACATTGTCCTCAAACATCTCATTTCCAGCACATCCATCCTCCTCCACACAACTCTATCCATAGCCCATGCCTCGCAACCATACAACATTGTTGGAACCACTATTCCTTCAAACATACCCATTTTTGCTTTCCAAGATAATGTTCTCGACTTCCACACATTCTTCAAGGCTCCCAGAATTTTCGCCCCCTCCCCCACCCTATGATCCACTTCCGCTTCCATGGTTCCATCCGCTGCCAGATCCACTCCCAGATATCTAAAACACTTCACTTCCTCCAGTTTTTCTCCATTCAAACTCACCTCCCAATTGACTTGACCCTCAACCCTACTGTACCTAATAACCTTGCTCTTATTCACATTTACTCTAAACTTTCTTCTTCCACACACTTTACCAAACTCAGTCACCAGCTTCTGCAGTTTCTCACATGAATCAGCCACCAGCGCTGTATCATCAGCGAACAACAACTGACTCACTTCCCAAGCTTTCTCATCCCCAACAGACTTCATACTTGCCCCTCTTTCCAAAACTCTTGCATTCACCTCCCTAACAACCCCATCCATAAACAAATTAAACAACCATGGAGACATCACACACCCCTGCCGTAAACCTACATTCACTGAGAACCAATCACTTTCCTCTCTTCCTACACGTACACATGCCTTACATCCTCGATAAAAACTTTTCACTGCTTCTAACAACTTGCCTCCCACACCATATATTCTTAATACCTTCCACAGAGCATCTCTATCAACTCTATCATATGCCTTCTCCAGATCCATAAATGCTACATACAAATCCATTTGCTTTTCTAAGTATTTCTCACATACATTCTTCAAAGCAAACACCTGATCCACACATCCTCTACCACTTCTGAAACCACACTGCTCTTCCCCAATCTGATGCTCTGTACATGCCTTCACCCTCTCAATCAATACCCTCCCATATAATTTACCAGGAATACTCAACAAACTTATACCTCTGTAATTTGAGCACTCACTCTTATCCCCTTTGCCTTTGTACAATGGCACTATGCACGCATTCCGCCAATCCTCAGGCACCTCACCATGAGTCATACATACATTAAATAACCTTACCAACCAGTCAACAATACAGTCACCCCCTTTTTTAATAAATTCCACTGCAATACCATCCAAACCTGCTGCCTTGCCGGCTTTCATCTTCCGTAAAGCTTTTACTACCTCTTCTCTGTTTACCAAATCATTTTCCCTAACCCTCTCACTTTGCACACCACCTCGACCAAAACACCCTATATCTGCCACTCTATCATCAAACACATTCAACAAACCTTCAAAATACTCACTCCATCTCCTTCTCACATCACCACTACTTGTCATCACCTCCCCATTTGCGCCCTTCACTGAAGTTTCCATTTGCTCCCTTGTCTTACGCACTTTATTTACCTCCTTCCAGAACATCTTTTTATTCTCCCTAAAATTTAATGATACTCTCTCACCCCAACTCTCATTTGCCCTTTTTTTCACCTCTTGCACCTTTCTCTTGACCTCCTGTCTCTTTCTTTTATACATCTCCCACTCAATTGCATTTTTTCCCTGCAAAAATCGTCCAAATGCTTCTCTCTTCTCTTTCACTAATACTCTTACTTCTTCATCCCACCACTCACTACCCTTTCTAATCAACCCACCACCTATAATAATAATAATAATAATAATAACAATAATAAAAGTATAATAATAATAAAAAAAAAATAATAATAATAATAATAATAACAACAATAATGATAATAATAATGATAATAAAAATAATAATAATAATAATAATAAACAAGAGGGGCTGGAAATCCTCCCCTCTTGGTTTTTTTTTTTTTAATTTTCCAAAAGAAGGAACAGAGAAGGGGGCCAGGTGAGGATATTCCCTCAGAGGCCCAGTCCTCTGTTCTTAATGCTACCTTGCTAATGCGGGAAATGGCGAATAGTTTGAAAGAAAAGAAAAAGAAAAATAATAATAATAATAATAATAATAATAATAGTAATAATAATAATAATAACAATAAGTTGGCAGTGGATGGAACCATGGAAGCGGAAGTGAATAATAGGGTGGGTGGGGGCAAAAATTCTGGAAGCCTTGAAGAATGTGTGGAAGTCGAGAACATTATCTCGGAAAGGATCTTGGGGACATAGGGTTTTGATCACCTCAGGCTACTGAGTAAATGCAGATCTCTTCCTAATTGAGACCATTGCTACCAGGACCATGAACACAAACTCTCTTACCCCTTCAGGACTGTGACTATACTGATAGTTTTCTCTGGATTGTTGGTACCAATTGTATATTCCTCAGGATTGTCCATGGAAACAACTCTCCTTAGGATCATTAATATGGATGATAGATTCCATACGATCATCAGTAAGCATTAATTGACGATCACTGATATAGACCATTCTCATCTCAGGATTGAGTATACCTACATAAGACCATTGGAAGGCAAGTGCCTTCTTCTTCTGTGTTACTCTCATTTTCTGCTTAGAATCAACAATTTCTTCATATATATTGTAGTTTAAGATAACTTACACATATTAATCCAGTATCAAAAATTTGAGTAGCACATAATAGATAACATCCAGTGTCAATGATTTGAGTAGCACATAAAAGATAACATCCTGTGTCAAAGGTTTGAATAGCAAATGATAAATAAGATAGGAATTGATAACTCCATAATTGACATGGATATGAGGGCCTTTTGGAAAGAGATGAATTTAGAAAGAAATATGGGGCTTTACAGGTAAATATGGGCATATATTTTCAAGTATATAGGGGATTCAAGATAATTATTCAGTTGAAAGTAATCATTTGTAAGAATAGTTTTGCTTCAAATAACAGGACTCATAATTAGAGGCAGATGAAGGCATTTTATCTTTGACTATTGCATTTGTAGTACAACCATTATTAACACAGTCATAATCTATAAATTGCAGGACAAAGATGTTTGAGGGGTGACCTGCAAATAGTGAGTGAAAAGTAACTGTGAAAAGTAATTGATAAAATGATGTTAAGAAGTAATCATGTGTATTACCTTGTTCATACAGTATGGGGAGGGACTTCTAATCTCATGGGGGCCCCAGCTCTTGAACTTTCTTTGCTGTCAATCGACTTTTTAAACCTTTGCATGATGTCATTGTTCACAATATTCCATTTACTCACTGTTCTTTTATTTAAAAGCACTTTTTAACATCTTTTCTACCAAGTTTCTTGCCTAATTTTATGTTATAGCCTCTGGTTGTATTGTCTTCACATCTTTCAAAAAACTGTTCACCATTGATATCACCAAACTCTCTTTTTTACGGTGGACAGATTTATGGCCTCCAGCCTCTCACTGTAACTCACCTTTCTTAAGTCTCATACTTTACCATCTTTCTCACCTTCCTCCATTAATTCTTCATTCTCCTTAAAGTGCAGTGACTGAATGTACGGTGTGCACAGTTAGCTGAATATCTTTTCCAAATGCGGTACTTGAATGCAATTCTAATATTTTCCAGCAGGACAGTTTGTCTCCTTTACAAACAATGTAAAGTGGAGCTGTAGTGGCACATTACATGCAGTGTGGACTCATGAGTCTCTGTTGTGCACAGATTCTTGCAGTTTATTTTATGATAGATGATATTCTCATCAAGACTTTCTTTCACTGTGTCCCATCCTTGTTACTTTTCATTAACCAAAGTTGAATTTTATCAACTGTGTGAACAAATCATGAGTTTATCTAGGTCCTCTAATAAGTTGATTCAATCCTCATCATCCTTTGCTTCCCTCAAGACCTTGTCATCATCCACAAACATATTCAGATATGAATCCAGTTCCTTTAGCAAGTCATTTAAATGGTTACAGGACCAAGCCCAGTGACACATCACTGGTGACCATAACCCCTATTAGGAAGGCTTCACTATCATGCTTCCATTGTTCCGTTCCACAACAGTGACTTTCTATCCATGGAAGAACTCTCCTTTCCATTTTTGCCAGTATTTGTCTATGTATACTAGTACCAAATGGGTCATAATTGTGGAGATGAAATACCTAGTATCCTTGTCGTCTGTATGAAAGCAGACAGTACTTGGAAAAGTCACAGAACATATTGTGCAAAGTCATTTGAGCAGCACTGAATTATTGTTTAGTGTGTTTTAGTTGTCATGAAGAGTTACTTGATATTTAAATGTCCTAAAGTACACAGAAGCTTGCTTCACATGTCTGGGTACAAGATGATGTTGATCCAAGTTTTAAGAATGCAGATGGGAGGTAAAGTATCTTGAATAAGTGCCAAAGTGCTTCTGAATTAGTTAATGTTATGAAAAGTATAGCTGAGTAAATTTTCACCGTTAGATTTATACATAAGATGGTAATAAAGACAACAGTCAAAGTATTAAGTTTATAACATATAAAGTGAGAACTTGAGGAGAGAATGCATGGTAACCACATATATCACATATACCCCTCACCAGACATAACTCACTTGCTCCTCATGTGAGGTGAATATGTGATGTGTGTGGTTATCAATATATGATCTTCCAAATACACTTAATAGTATTCTTTGTGATTCATGACCAGCCTGATCCAGCCCGCTTGAGTATAAACAATGTGCATGATCGCGGCTATGTGTTTGTGGATGACCAATATGTGGGGCTTGTGTCCAGAGAGCAAAAACTGTATGACCTGGCTGTGTCTGCCTTGCCTGGCCATACCATCACAATTATTGTGGAGAGTCGGGGCCGCGTCTTCTCTGGTCCGCATATCAATGATTTCAAGGTGAGTACTCTATAGACATCATTGGACATCAACATTTTATTTCAGGTGGAATGGCAATAAGTTCATTGCAATGACCTCCATCATGATCATGATTTACATATTGCCTCATCCTCAATGAATTCTTATGTTTTTTGTGGCTTGATTTTATCAGCTGATTATTATACTGCACTTGCTAATTATGTAAGCTGCAACACCATGTTTAGGTTCATCTCTGTATACTTTGAAGATTTCATAACCTTCTAAATCTGCTTCATTCTTAACCCTTTCATTCATCCCTTGAACTGATGAGAATGTATGAATAAGTTTCTTTCACCTACTGTTCACTTGAACTCGAGGCACCAGAAAGGGAGGAAGTGCATAGCAGTTATACTAATGTTATCAAATCCCCTTAAATTTCACTATTTTGAATAATCTGCTATTGAGAAAGTACACTCTTACCTCAACCTATGATCCTTTACAATCGAAAAGTTACAAGGTAAACAGTTGAAGTACATGTTATAAAGGAGGTTATGTTTTTGAACAAAAATATTCCCAGTCTAACTTTTATGAATAGAATATACCTGCAAGAACTTAGCTCACAACTGTATATACCTATCATGATGTAATTCAAATGATATTTAATGAAAACTGATAAAAGTAGTACACTGAAATATGGTGATGTGGGATTTAGGTGGTTATGAAGTTGGCTGGAGTGAGGGTTATCAGGAGGAAAAGGGAGGGGCGTGAAGGTCTTCCATGTCACCCCCAGAATGATCTAAGACAGGAACTGTAATGTAGACTTAATAAAAAACGTGGTAGTGAGAGCTCCAGGTGGAATGGTGTGGAACGAGTGCTACTAGGAGGGAGAGTGAGGGTGATTGGCGTATCTACATCACCTCCTGAATCATTTGATTCTGCTCTGTTTTCAACTGGAGGCAGAGGAAAAGTCTTCCTAGGCCTTTTGAAAAAGCTGACCAGTGTTAGCCATGTGGCATGCCATATTGTTACTCAGTAAATGTCATTTTATTCATGAGAAAGATTATCAGGCCCTATGGAGGACTCCAGTGTATGTACAGTTATGGCTGGGAACAACATCATTATCTTTTTCTAAGTGTTCAAAAATTTTTCTAACACCTTGGTTGTAAACAAGGGGATGTTTCTTCCCCTTTACCTCTTGGAGTTTTCCTGCCTTCAACTGCATACATTCTTTATTGGACAAGTCCAAAGAATGTGACTCCTGTAACAGAACTACAACTCCTTCCTCAATTTCTTCAAAGCCAACATTGTAGGCAAGAGTTGCATCTGCTTGCTGAAACTGAGATATTGTTTATTCCTGCCCAAAACCGGAGAAACCATGCCCACGCTGAAGTCACAGTTACCACAAATGCTATTAACTGCTGTGGATTTCATTTCCTTCCATGACTTAGCCTTCTTTTTAATGGCATGCATGATGTCACACTTCTGCCACTCCTTGATCAATGGCTTACCTTCCCCACCTGAACCTCCGTAGAGCTGTTGGAATACTTTAGAAGTAGCACTGATACTCTGATCCATTGGCTGAAGCAAGGAAGTGGTGCTAGGAACTTCACCCTAACATTTCTGTTCCTCTCAGTCAGGTGTTGAGAATGTATGCATCGTGATTTGTCAAGAATAAGCAATACTATACTGGTCAAATCTAACTCTTTACAACTGAAAAGAAAAAGCCAGTAATTATTTTTTTTTGGTGACCCCAAGCATTATTGTACGATTGCCAAATCATATGTAATGCAGACTTTACACTGAGCTCCAGGCCCTGTGATTTTCAGATTGAAATGAATTGTGCTTTAAGCCCTGGGATTTTTAGATTGAAATGCTAGCAAAGGCTTAATCTTTAAAAGTTCCACAGCTTCCCTCCCATTTGCAGCATCAAATGATCTTTGGCTGCCTTGCACTCTGGAGAACAATTTTCCCTCAAGCTGGGGAATGTTCTTGCAGACGTTCTCTTCCAAAATAGCATTGTTTCATCTAATTTAAGA
The DNA here is from genome assembly GCF_036320965.1 of Panulirus ornatus. Taxonomy (NCBI): domain Eukaryota; kingdom Metazoa; phylum Arthropoda; class Malacostraca; order Decapoda; family Palinuridae; genus Panulirus; species Panulirus ornatus. Next base: position 13,793,079 of record NC_092262.1, on the reverse strand, counting down.
ACTCGCTGAGGTGTGTAGCCGTCTTTCTCTGTGGTTTCCTGTAAATCTAGTTTGCTGTAGTGGTATCTTGGCCTCAGATACCCCATGGGGCCGTCTTTCTCTGTGGTTTCCTGTAAATCTAATTTGCTGTAGAGGTATCCTGGCCTCAGATACCCCATGGTAATGATTGCTGTAAATTTAAAGAGTTATATTTTTGCTATTTCTGTTGCAAGTGATGTTTGTTCCTCCTTCAGTAGCAAACCATGAATAATGAGAGGCTTTGCTTGGAAGAAAAGGTCCATATTGTGGCTTGGAAGCAAGAATATGTGACTACAAGTAAAACTTCAAGATGTACAGGCAGAACTGAGTCCACCATCTGGACACTTCCCTGGACTTTCCTTTAATATCACCCCTCCTTTGAAAATTGGGTCTGGACGACCCAGGAGGACCAGTAAGGCAACTGAAAACCTCATGAAGTGTAAGGTGTTGAAAAAACCTATCCCTATCTGGTTATCAGTTGCTTTACTGGTCTTCCTAGGTCAACCATCCCAGCTTTTCAGAGAAGAATGATGTCAGAAAGAAGAAAAAAGTATCTGGATTGTGGAATCAATCCTACCAGTCTTTCTTGAAAATCTCTTAGGGAGAAACATTTTTGTGCTTCCAAGCAGGAATATTGGCTTTTCATCTGAGATTTCTTAGGACCCTTGGTAGAGGAAAATCATCACCCAGAACAGAAATAGTGAAAATATCCCTAAACTCATGGACAGGGAGCACATCATCACCTGGAACAGAAATAGTGAAAATATCACCATTCTCAAGGACAGTGAGCTAAAGTTGCATCACCTCACTGTCAGGTCTATAGGGTAACTGAGGTGGCAAATCATGTTATTTGACTTTTAAGGCTGTACCATACTTTCAGATATATGATACCCCCAGAATTTGTTCTTCAGACAAAACTAGTCTAATCTGATTTTGTGGTAGGGCCTGACTACCAATGTCACAGTGAATGGGCACGTTTTGGAGGGCTGGACCATGACACCACTACCTCTCACCAACAAGACTCGACTCAACAGTGCCCTGCACCTCTTTTCTCGAAGCATTTCTCATGCACTTCTAGGAACACCACAAGGAGGCATGATCTTTTACCATGGCACCTTTAGCATTCCACAGGAGGAACCTCACCCCCTTGACACTTTTCTCCGTTTAGATGGCTGGTCAAAGGTTAGTTGTGAAAGCTCACTATTTCTATTGTTTTTTATGTGTTTATAGGCATCCCACTCACTTTTGCTTACTTTTAATTCTAAAGATTTGACGTTTAAGCTTTGTCTATAACTGTGTGGATCTCGTGGAATTCCATTGCTGGCAGTTTGAAAAAGGTAAACCAGTGACTTTTGATTTGTAAGACACTTTCCTAGTCAGCTTTACTGATAAATGATAATTTTTAAACTTGTTTGTGGGAATGATGCACTGCAGAAAACTGCTTTTAGTCAGTCAGTTTATTCAGATCATTGCAAGGAGACATTCATATTTCTCATTTTGTAAGAATAAGAAAGGTTTTATACAACTTGAAAGATTATTATTATTATTATTTTGCTTTGTCGCTGTCTCCCGCAGTTGCGAGGTAGCGCAAGGAAACAGACGAAAGAAATGGCCCAACCCACCCCCATACACATGTATATACACACACGTCCACACACGCAAATATACATACCTATACATCTCAATGTACACATATATATACACACACAGACACATACATATATACCCATGCACACAATTCACACTGTCTGCCTTTATTCATTCCCATCGCCACCTCGCCACACATGGAATACCATCCCCCTCCCCCCTCATGAGTGCGGGGTAGCGTTAGGAAAAGACAACAAAGGCCCCATTCGTTCACACTCAGTCTCTAGCTGTCATGCAATAATGTCCGAAACCACAGCTCCCTTTCCACATCCAGGCCCCACACAGCTTTCCATGGTTTACCCCAGACGCTTCACATGCCCTGATTCAATCCACTGACAGCACGTCAACCCCGGTATACCACATCGATCCAATTCACTCTATTCCTTGCCCGCCTTTCACCCTCCTGCATGTTCAGGCCCCGATCACAGAAAATCTTTTTCACTCCATCTTCCCACCTCCAGTTTGGTCTCCCACTTCTCCTCGTTCCCTCCACCTCCGACACATATATCCTCTTGGTCAATCTTTCCTCACTCATTCTCTCCATGTGCCCAAACCATTTCAAAACACCCTCTTCTGCTCTCTCAACAACGCTCTTTTTATTTCCACACATCTCTCTTACCCTTACATTACTTACTCGATCAAACCACCTCACACCACACATTGTCCTCAAACATCTCATTTCCAGCACATCCACCCTCCTGCGCACAACTCTATCCATAGCCCACGCCTCGCAACCATACAACATTGTTGGAACCACTATTCCTTCAAACATACCCATTTTTGCTTTCCGAGATAATGTTCTCGATTTCCACACATTCTTCAAGGCTCCCAGGATTTTCGCCCCCTCCCCCACCCTATGATTCACTTCTGCTTCCATGGTTCCATCCGCTGCCAGATCCACTCCCAGATATCTAAAACACTTTACTTCCTCCAGTTTTTCTCCATTCAAACTTACCTCCCAATTGACTTGACCCTCAACCCTACTGTACCTAATAACCTTGCTCTTATTCACATTTACTCTTAACTTTCTTCTTTCACACACTTTACCAAACTCAGTCACCAGCTTCTGCAGTTTCTCACATGAATCAGCCACCAGCGCTGTATCATCAGCGAACAACAACTGACTCACTTCTCAAGCTCTCTCATCCACAACAGACTTCATTTTTGCCCCTCTTTCCAAAACTCTTGCATTCACCTCCCTAACAACCCCATCCATAAACAAATTAAACAACCATGGAGACATCACACACCCCTGCCGCAAACCTACATTCACTGAGAACCAATCACTTTCCTCTCTTCCTACACGTATACATGCCTTACATCCTCGATAAAAACTTTTCACTGCTTCTAACAGTTTACCACCCACACCATATATTCTTAATACCTTCCACAGAGCATCTTCTTGAAAGAAGGGGGAGTAATACAGGAGTGGACAAAAATGTCTACAGGAAGGTTAGAGGGATGATGTGTTATTTCATTCCATTACTTGAGGTGAATGTGTGACCCGTCCTTCCCCTTCAATGTGGAAGTTATCTCCAGTGTGTGACATTTCTACCTCAGCATATGATGTTAATATGTATTCTGTTTTCCCATGTGCATGAAGTTTGTCAGTGTGTGTGTGATTAGCTAATCATAATTATATGTTTTTACAGTATAGGGAGGGAGTGCTGCACGTGTGGGGCACTATCTCAGAAAATGCCTTTACAGTCATAAAAGATTCTTATTTTCTTCATACAGGTAGTATCTTCATCTAAAATTCATCACTTAGCTTTTTCTAATCATTCACAACCCTTATGCTATGAAATACTTCTTTACAGCTGTCTATCTATCTATATCTCTGGCACCTGTTCCCTTTAGGGTGGCTTCAGCAATAGAGTTTCCAGAACAGGTGAACTCCAGTGTCACTTCCTAGCTTTTATGCCACACCCTCAACAGGCCGCTGACATAGGGTAACTCTAGCCTAGCTTATCAGAGGCTCTTACCTAATACTCCCAACTAATGTTACTACCTACTATTTCTACCTAATGCTCATTTCTAATGTTCCAATCTACTACATCCATCTATTGCTCCAATCATTTTGCCAAAAGGCAGAGCTAGTGCATAGCACTTACCACAGAAAAGTTTAGAGTTAGGAAGAATAAGTTGTGTGAGTTAAGTGTTGTGAAGTGTTATGTGTGACCTAGATTGTATGTTTGTGGCGAGAATGTCAGCAATCCAATTGTGGATGAGGCTTGACAACCACTGAAGTGTTGGCTCACTATGCAGCTGTCACTGACCCTCCTAGTGTTATGTTGATTTTTTCTTAAAGGACTGCTGACTTTCATTATTGTTAAACTAATTTAAAATCTTGAATGTGACCTTTCTCCCTTGGTATCACCTGCAGGGTTTAGCGTGGGTAAATGACTTTTGTCTGGGGCGGTACTGGCCAGTAGTTGGGCCACAAGTAACACTGTACGTGCCTCAGGGTGTGCTGAGAAAGGGCACTAACAAGCTCCTGGTTCTCGAGTTGGAGAACGCCCCCTGTCAGACCCCAAATACCTGCCATGTCACCCTCCAGGATACACCCGAGTTGGATGGCCCTACACCACATTGACAAATCCCACCTGTATTGTCATGGCACCAACACTGTGCCACATCGACAGATTCACTAGCACACAATAGACAACAGGAAAAATCAATACTCCATCATGAAATGGACAAAAGAGTGAACAGTTGTTCCATATGTTTCTCAGTGCTTTGCAGAGGTAAAGGTGAGTTAGACAGTAACTTCAGACCTCATACTTAAGGGGATCCCACATTCTTGTGTGCTTCTAACCAGTCAAAAAGACAAGAGAAAATCTTAAAAGTTCCCAGAGATATATGTATTTTATTCCACTATTAGAGGTGCAGCTAGGTAGGGCCCTAGCTCCTCACCCACTTTAAAAAAGAAATAGACCCACAGATGATTCAGAAAATGATACAGCATCTTGTGCAACAGTACAGGATATAAGTTTCCTAATTAAAAGTGCCTTCTCATATGATAGGTTTTCTTACTAAAAGGTTTTCAAGAAGTCTTTCCACTTCATTGATAATCAGTTACTCCAATTTTATTTCATAACACCTTGAGCAATCATTGATAACATTTCTCAAATAACTTTTATCGTACAATGTATCTAATCATTTATTAGGCTGGATAAGAAAGTTATGATCAAAATTAATTATACAGTTGTACATTTGTTCTTTCAAAGTATAAGTTGTAAGGTCCACATGGGATCCTTTATGGGGATATGTGATTTGTGGCTCTATCAAGTACTTACATGTTAAGTGCCAATTGTACAGTGAATTTTGCAGATCTGTTAATTTTCTCTTATGTACATTTAGTTTTAAACGCATTGCCACGTGAAGTGGGGGAAGGTTGAAGTCAGATACGAGGATGCCTTGATATCATCCCATGTTGTATCATTAGGATCTATGTGCTGACCCTAGTTTAGCCTCAGATCCTGGCAAGAGACCATAGGAGGAGATTTGGTGTATCTGTGTGCTCCTCTGCTCAGCATTTGTAAGAACTGTGCTTTGACTTTGAAGTAGCTTGATGTCGTCATCAGAGGTCATGCTAGGTGTGTTTAATTGTGACAGCATATGGACACTAGATTATGTTGATGTCAGCCATCACCTCCACTCCCCTGTGGCATATAGTAGCACAATAAATAGCTCACAAAACTGAAAGGATTTTGATTATCCTAAAGCAAGTACAGCTCCTTTGATGGTGGGAAAACTGGTGTGTAAAAATAATCATATCCCAAACGGCATTAATGACCTGCATGCATAGTACAATCTTAGGGTCACTTCACAACCCTTCTAGCCTGCAGTCATTACTCACACCCCAGATGGCTCTAGAGGGTTTCATGAAGTGTGAGTGAGTCAGGAGGTTTAAGACACATGGAGAGTGAGTCAGGAGGGTTAAGATAGAGGGAGTAGGGTGAGTGAGTGAGTTGGGAGGGTTAAGATAGAGGGAGGAGGGTGAGTGAGTTAGGAGGATTAAGATAGGGGAGGAGGGCGAGTCTGGAGGGTTAAAATAGAGGGAGGAATGTGAGTGAGTCAGGAGGGTTAATATAGAGTGAGGAGAGAGTGAGTGAGTCAGGAGGGTTAAGATAAAGGGAGGATGGTGAGTGAGTTGGGAGGGTTAAGACAGAGGGAGGAGAAAGGGTGAGTGAATAAGTTGGAAGGGTTAAGATAGAGGGAATAGGAAGGATAAGTGAGTCAGGAGGGTTAAGACAGAGATAATAGGAAGTGAGTTGTGAGAGTTAAGATAGAGGGAATAAGAAGGATGAGTCGAGTTAAGATAGAGGGAAGAGGGTGAGTGAGTCAGGATGGTTAAGATAAAGGGAGGAAGGTGAGTGAATGAGTCGGGAGGGCTAAGATAGAAGAAGGATGGAGGGTGAGTGAGTTGGGAGGGTTAAGATAGAGGGAGGGTGTGAGTCGGGAGGGTTAAGATAGAGGGAAGGTGGGTGGGTGAGTGAGTCAGGAAGGTTATGATAGAGGGGGGCTGGTAAGTGAGTCGGTAGGGTTAAGATAAAGGGAGGGTGAGTGAGTCGGGAGGGTTAAGATAGAGGGAGGAGGGCGAGTGAGTGAGTTGGGAGGATTAAGATAGATAGAGGAGGATGAGTGAGTTGAGAGGGTTAAGACAGAGGGAGGAGGGTGAGTTGGGAGGATTAAGATAGAGGGAGGAGGGTGAGTGAGTCGGGAGGGTTAAGATAGAGGGAGGGTGAGTGAGTGAGTCGGGAAGGTTAAGATAGAGGGAGGAGGGCGAGTGAGTGAGTTGGGAGGATTAAGATAGAGGGAGGAGGATGAGTGAGTTGGAAGGATTAAGATAGAGGGAGGAGGGTGAGTGAGTCGGGAGAATTAAGCTAGAGGGAGGAGGATGTGTGGGTAGGGTTGGTAGGCGTGAGTGCATGACACACAGCTGAGTGAGGTAAACACCAGCCCAGTGAGGCACGACCCACCATGATCAGGCAGGCGCTTCTCTTCCTCCTCACATTGCCCTACATACAGGCCAGAATTGAGCCGGTAAGTTACTCCTGTGTACCAGTTATGTATCACTCGTGAGTACCAGTCATGTATCACTCGTGAGTACCAGTCATGTATCACGTGTGTACCAGTCATGTATCACTCGTGTGTACCAGTCATATATCACTTGTGTGTACCAGTCATGTATCACTCCTGTGTACCAGTCATGTATCACTCCTGTGTACCAGTCATGTATCACGTGTGTACCAGTCATGTATCACTCGTGTGTACCAGTCATATATCACTTGTGTGTACCAGTCATGTATCACGTGTGTACCAGTCATGTATCACTCGTGTGTACCAGTCATATATCACTTGTGTGTACCAGTCATGTATCACTCGCGTGTACCAGTCATGTATCACTCGTGTGCACTAGTCATGTATCACTCTTGTGTACCAGTCATGTATCACTCCTGTGTACCAGTCATGTATCACTCCTGTGTACCAGTCATGTATCACTCCTGTGTACCCGTCATGTATCACTCCTGTGTACCAGTCATGTATCACTGTACCAGTCATGTATCACTGTACCAGTCATGTATCACTTGTGTGTACCAGTCATGTATCACTTTTGTGTACCAGTCATGTATCACTCCTGTGTACCAGTCATGTATCACTCCTGTGTACCAGTCATGTATCACTCCTGTGTACCAGTCATGTATCACTCCTGTGTACCCGTCATGTATCACTCCTGTGTACCAGTCATGTATCACTCATGTGTACTAGTCATGTATCACCCGTGTGTACCAGTCATGTATAACTCGTGTGTACCAGTCATGTATCACTCATGTGTACCAGTCATGTATCACTCGTGTGTACCAGTCATGTATCACGTGTGTACCAGTCATGTATCACTCATGTGTACCAGTCATGTATCACTCCTGTGTACCAGTCATGTATCACTCCTGTGTACCAGTCATGTATCACTCCTGTGTACCAGTCATGTATCACTCCTGTGTACCAGTCATGTATCACTCCTGTGTACCCGTCATGTATCACTCCTGTGTACCAGTCATGTATCACTCATGTGTACTAGTCATGTATCACCCGTGTGTACCAGTCATATATCACTCGTGTGTACCAGTCATGTATCACTCCTGTGTACCAGTCATGTATCACTCCTGTGTACCAGTCATGTATCACTCGTGTGTACCAGTCATGTATCACTCCTGTGTACCAGTCATGTATCACTCGTGTGTACCAGTCATGTATCACTCCTGTGTACCAGTCATGTATAACTCGTGTGTACCAGTCATGTATCACTCATGTGTACCAGTCATGTATCACTCGTGTGTACCAGTCATGTATCACTCATGTGTACCAGTCATGTATCACTCATGTGTACCAGTCATGTATCACTCGTGTGTACCAGTCATGTATCACTCCTGTGTACCAGTCATGTATCACTCCTGTGTACCAGTCATGTATAACTCGTGTGTACCAGTCATCTATCACTCGTGTGTACCAGTCATGTATCACTCATGTGTACCAGTCATGTATCACTCATGTGTACCAGTCATGTATCACTCCTGTGTACCAGTCATTATCACTTGTGTGTACCAGTCATTTATATCTTCCAAGGCTTGACATTCGATAAATAAGTCAACCAGTGTATTTAAGGACGTGTAAGTCACTCGTGGTGTTGTAGTTAAGGTTTCTAGTTATAGTTTAGCAGATTAAGGCCTCTAGTTATAGTTTTCTAGTTATAGTTTAGTGGATTAAGGTTTCTAGTTATAGTTTAGTAGATTAAGGTCTCTAATCATAATTTAGTTAGGCCATGAAACCTGTTTTATGATAACGAAATGTATAATTTAGTCAGGAGGGTTGGGTTATCAGGCCAGCCATCATGTGGGGATGAGTCATTGTATGGCATCACATGAGAACACTGTATGACTCTTCTTGGCTGGCCTCCATGCTAGGTGGTCTCTCCACCCTACAACCTGAACCCACACATCTAACCTTCATTTGAAGCTACATAAAGACTCCTGTAGCTTCCACTAGTGTACTTGGCAGCTGGTTACATAAATCTACTACCCTATTCCTGAACCAGTATTTACACACGGCCGCCCAGAATCTATTTTTTTCTAACATAAATCCATTATTTCTTGTCCTATCCTGTGCTTCCATTCCAAGAACTTTATTCATGTTACCTATATTAATGCCCTTCACCCATTTACAAACTTCAGTCATACCCTCTCTGGCCCTCTTCTTCTTAAGGAGTGTAAATTCAGCCTTTTTAACTTGATTAACATGGAGCTGTATTCTCTGAACCTGCCTAGTTTTAGGGAAATTTAAGAAGTTATGAATTAAACATACATTCATCTGAAAAGATCACATTATTTTCCAGTTCACGGGCTGTGAGACAAATGCCTTCCCACCCAACCAGAGGTAAGTGGTGCCAAACAGTTTGTACATTTATCAGTTGATGAATATTAATAATGATAAAAATTACCCCAGGAGCCTTTATCCAGGGACCCTTATACCTACTCCAGGTCAGTACTCTTGTCATTACTCGAGACAAAATAGACTTCTTTGAAGCAAGTTCTTTGACAGGAACTTACTCTGTTCATCAAATGATCATGTCTCGCCAAAAGTGACTAACTAACTCCAAAGTAGGAGTCTTATCATTTCCCTGTCACTGATTGTAGTGAAATCTTGACTCTGCAGGATCCTCTTAAAAGGGGTCCCAGGGCTTTATATATATTTTTTTTTCTATTATACTTTTTTGTTGTCTCCCGCATAGTGAGGTAGCACAAGGAAAGAGGCGAAAGAATGGCCCAGCCCACCCACATACACATGTATATACATACACGTCCACACACAAATATACATACCTATACATCTCAACGTATACATATATATACACACACAGACATATACATATATACACATGTACATAATTCATAGTCATGTGCAGGAGGTAGCGCTAGGAAAAGACAACAAAGTCTACATTCGTTCACACTCAGTCTGTAGCTGTCATGTATAATGCACCAAAACCACAGCTCCCTTTCCACATCCAGGCCCCACAAAACTTTCCATGGTTTACCCCAGACGCTTCACACGCCCTGGTTCAGTCCATTGACAGCACATCGACCCTGGTATACCACATCGTTCCAATTCACTCTATTCCTTGCACGCTTTTCACCCTCCTGCATGTTCAGGCCCCGATCACTCAAAATCTTTTTCACTCTATCTTTCCACCTCCAATTTGGTATTCCACTTCTCCTCGTTCCCTCCACCTCTGATACATATATCCTCTTTGTCAATCTTTCCTCACTCATTCTCTCCATGTGACCAAACCATTTCAAAACACCCTTTTCAGCTCTCTCAACCACACTCTTTTTATTACCACACATCTCTCTTACCCCTTCATTACTTACTTGATCAAACCACCTCACACCACATATTGTCCTCAAACATCTCATTTCCAGCACATCCACCCTCCTCCGCACAACTCTATCTATAGCCCATGGCTTGCAACCATACAACATTGTTGGAACCACTATTCCTTCAAACATGCTCATTTTTGCTTTCCAAGATAATGTTCTCACCTTCCACACAATTTTCAATGCTCCCAGAACTTTCGTCCCCTCCCCCACCCTGTGACTCAAATTACAGTCATATATATATTCCAATGAGTCTACGGGGAAAATGAAACACGATAAGTTCCCATGTGCACTTTCGTGTAATAATCACATCATCAGGGGAGACACAAGAGAAATACAACAGTCAGTTGATGTACATCGAAGAGATGAAGCTAGGATGCCATTTGGTAAACATGCGATTGTCCAAGACAGACAACGAGCATTCATAAACTTATTATTTTACAAATTTTATCAACTGTAAAGTTATCTAATTTGTATAGACCATTGCTAATATTAAGATTATAATTCTTTGTGTATTTAATAATAGAAGATTCAATGATATTTCTCGTGGTAATAGAGTTAATAACTGAGATGGCATTACTCCAGGCAATACAATGATCATAGTTTTTAACGTGATTAAACAAGGCATTTGATTCTTGTCCCGTTCTTGTACTATATTTATGTTGCTTAAGTCTAACAGAAAGATCCTTACCAGTCTGCCCAACATAAAACTTATCACAATTTCTACATGGCACTCTATAGATGCATCCAGGAGAATTTTCTGGTGAATTCCTGATTAAGATATTCTTTATGGTATTATTGTTGCTGAAGGCAGCATTTACATTAAAGGATTTAAACAACATGGGAATTAAAGTAAAATTATTATTAAAAGGGAGAACTAAAAGATTCTTGGTATCAATGGGAGGTTTGGGCTCAACTCTATAAAATGATTTCTTTGCTAACTTAAGGGATTTATCAATGAAAGGTCTAGGGTACCTTAACTTAGATCTAATAGAATATATCTTCTCAAACTCATCATCAATAAACTCTGGACTTCAAAAACATAATGCCCTAAGGAACATAGATTGAAATGATGATAATTTAACTGTCAAGTTGAGATGAGTAATAATGGATATATGAGCATACATATAGGTTTTTCTACATGTTAAACTTAAACTTGTTTACTTGCCTGTGGACCATGCAATCTAAAGATGGTAACATACCATTATTTTCATTTTCTACAGTAAATTTGATGGAAGGTACTAAATTGTTAAGTAAGGGGAGAAATATTTGTAAATTTTCATTTGTTGGCCAAACACAAAGAACATCATCTACATACCTAAACAAAGTGCATTAGAAGGTAAGATATCCTTTAATTTCGTTTAAAAAATTCCATATAAAGATATTTATATATCTTTCACACACTTTACCAGCTACTGCAGTTTCTCACCCGAATCAGCCTCCAGCGCTGTATCATCAGCAAACAACTTGCTCACTTCCCAAGCCCTCTCATCAACAGCACACTGCATACTGGCCCCTCTCTCCAAAACTCTTCCATTCACCTCCCTAACAACTCCATCCATAAACAAATTAAACAACCATGGAGACATCATGCACCCCTGCTGCAAACCGACATTCACTGGGAACCAATCACCTTCCTCTCTTCCTACTTGTACACATGCCTTACATCCTTGATAAAAACTTTTCACTGCTTCTAGCAACTTACCTCCAACACCATATACTCTTAATAACTTCCACAGAGCATCTCTATCAACTCTGTCATATACGTTCTTCAGATCCATAAATGCCACATACAAATCTGTTTGTTTTTCTAAGTATTTCTCACATACATCGTATACCACTTCTGAAACCACACTGCTCTTCCCCAATCTGATACTCTGTACATGCCTTGACCCTCTCAATCAGTACCCTCCCATATAATTTCCCAGGAATACTCAACAAACTTTTACCTCTGTAATTTGAACACTCGCCTTTATCCCCTTTGCCTTTTTACAATGGCACTATACATGTATTCTGCCAATCATCAGGCACTTCACCATGAACCATACATACATTGAATATCCTCACCAACCAATCATCAATTCAGTCAGCCCCTTTTTTTTTGATAAATTCCAGTCATTGTTCTACCAGTCTGGCCAATGCATACATCTTTACATGCTTACATTTGACAGTGTAAACACTTCCAGTTTTCTGATAATTTGGCCTACTTTTAATTAAGGTATTACTGATAGTGTTGTTGTATTAGAAGGCAGCCTTAAAATCACTGTTCAAGTACCTGTCTTACATTAGCTAATTTTGGAGAATAGGACAATGCCAAACATTAAGGAACTATCATCCTTCTCCACATTTTTGTTGCTAGATGCATGAAATGTCTTCCTGGCTTTCCAGTATGCCTTGTTCATAAACCACTTTGGACACCAACAACCTAAAGGTACATCTTATATGACTACATCTAAAATATGATTATAAAGTTGGGAAATTTGGATTCAAGAAGAATTGTATGAGGGATCGGGGGCTGGAAATCCTCCCCTCCCGTTTTTTAATTTTCCAAAAGAAGGAACTGAGAAGGGGGCCAAGTGAGGATATTCCCTCTAAGGATCAGTCCTCTGTTCTTGACGCTACCTCGCTAATGTGGGAAATGGTGAATATGTATGAAAAATAAACATACTGTCAAGTATTATGTGTGAGACTCAAGGAGACAATGTGTGCTTCAGTTAGGAGTAGGAAAATAGTAAGTAGATAGCTAGCTATGTAGATGGATAAGGTTTTTCTCCAAAATACCTTTACTTAAAGCACAATAGTCATCATGCCTTTGCATGTTTATCTGCACCTGCATACCATATGATGATAGGTTTGCTGAAGACTTGAAAACTAAATCTCAGACCTTATGCAGTCAGACCAAATTTTCTGAGCCAGACATAGCTAGATTACCTTAACTGCAACTGTGCTGATATATTTTTCTTAGATTATTTTGCTTTGAATGAGTTTAACAAGGTATGTAGAATATGAGTGTATTGTGGCATGGGAGTTGTTCCTAGATATTTTAAAGTTTCCTTACTCTTTTTGATAGTTGCTTTTGAATGTTTCTGTTCCACGGATGATTGTGTTGTTGAGTTTTCACTTTAGTGTTTCTGTCATTGTTTATGTAGTGCAGTGGAGGATGGTGTCAAGTGTCTTTTGTAGAGGATGTGTTGAGGAACAGTTTCCAGTTCTCTGTTGATGTGTACTGTGATTAGTATTATTGCGAGAGGGTGGTTGTGGCTGGTTGATGTCTTCCAGCAGATGCTATATGAGGTTTGTGTGTATAGTGGTAGTGGAATGACAAGATCATTATCATGTGCTTCCTTTATTTCTGTTATTAACATTTTACTTATTTATTGCAGTGATGCTGTACCTCACTATACCATCAACCTTGACCTTACACCCGAAGAGAGATGGACTAAGCTGTTAATGGAAAAGAAGGGGCATGTAAGATGTTTCAAAACACATCAGCATTCACATCTTGAAATATTTTTTGAAGCATGCCTTGCTTCACTCTTGGTTGAAATATTTGAAATTATAACTTGCAGATAGAATGAACTGAAGTGTTTCATCATATTTGTTCTCAAGATTTACTGGTAGAACTTTTAATATACATTGCCATTTTAGATGTGTAACAATGATAAGCTTCCAAAATTCTTTTGAAGTGAAAGTCACAGTTTGAAATCTTTTTTTTTTCAATAAAGCTTTTCTTAGCCCTCTGGATATTACTGATAAGTTTATGAAATTTTGGTAAGGGGAAAAATCTACGTAAAATAAGATTATGCTTAAACTGATATTATTATTATCATTATCATTGTGACTAGGATAGGAAAGAAAGAATACCTCCCATATATCTCCTGTATGTTGTGGAAGGTGTAGGGTCGGAGCGGAAGGGTAGAAGTCCTCTCGTCTTGTATTATAACTGTCAATCCTCCTGTCCAGTATCATAACTGTCAATCCTCCTCTCCAGTATTATAGCTCTCAAATCTTCTCTCCTGTATTATGACTTTCTAGAAGTATTTTACAATCTGAAGGGGAATAGCTAGGATTTTTCCTCGAAGTTAAAGTTCCTGATGCTCCACTGCTGAGGTGGGAAAGTTGATGTGAATGGAGGACCCCCTGAGACATGTGCAAATAGGGTGGATGAATACTGGAGGGGCAGAAATAGTGGAAGAATGCATGGAATGGTGCATGCGAAAGAGGCATGTAAGAACAGGGATAAGTGGAGACTCTTTTGCAACGACCACCCCTTGGTGGGAGCTCCCTGAGGGAATGGGCATCAGAGATAGATCGAATATAGTTTTGGTTTTTACTAATTGTCTATTACTAATTTCCTCCATTACCCCAGGATTATATAAGAAAAATTTGATGCAATTATTTCATAATTTCTTCCACAGGCATGAGTATACTGGAAATGCTTCCTCCCTTTTTTTTTTTTTTTGAAGTAATCACTCACAAAAATCACTCACATAAATTTTCATATTTCTCATGTTATTCTTCTTCGCTTTATTCAAGTGATACATAGGTGTGCCTCCTAATAACTTTTGTCGGTTCCTTCATGCAGAACCTCCTAGTAATGGCCTTGCACAAATAGTGATGGTTATAGAGGGTGCTGAGAATAGCAAAATTTTTCCCATATCTTCCTTGCAATGAAAGAGACCTTTGTAGGCTACTAATGGTATGATACATGAAATGGATATTCAAAAAAAGATATGGGAAAACTTAGAACATTATTTGATTTCTCCTGTTTGAGGGTGAAAAAGAAGTGCATATATATATATATATATATATATATATATATATATATATATATATATATATATATATATTTTATTTGTTATAATTTTATTCATAAAGCTTACTCTTTTGAGTGTTACAGTTGACTTTCTCTCCCTTATTCTGATGGTATATACTTTGATGCATCATTACCTATACTGTGATGCATCATTACCTATTTTTAAGGCTGTTACATAAGTTGACATCTGATGACTCACAAAATTTTTGCATTTACACTATTTCTACAGATGCTTGCACTCATTGATGATGTTAGAAATCTGACAATATCACTGCTCGGTCAGAAAGTCTTCTCTTTCATCAACAACAACCTCGAAAAGGTGATATATGTTGTCTGGCTTAATTCTGAAGTAATTGTAAGTTGGATGAAAATATGGGCTAACACCAGGATGTGTTTTTACATGATTTATGTAATATGCAGTGTAGACAGTGATTTAACAGATCTAGACTAGTATATTAGTGTATTTGCTAGTTAAGTCTTCACATGTTTCATCTGTAAGGACTGCAGAGGAACCTTATTTTGTAGCCTGTCATATTCTATCATTTTCTGTCACATTCTGGCCCTCAAATTCCCATTTGTTCTTATAGAATTCTACCCTAAGCCTATATCATCTTATACTTTATCTCAAAATTTAATAGAAATGTGATTAGTGAACTACATTTAAGATAATCAATGAGGAAGTGTGTGTGTGTGTGTGTGTGTGTGTGTGTGTGTGTATATTAGTGTATATCAAATAATGTTACTTCACTCCCAGTTTAGTGAGGTATGTACAAACTCTTCATCATCACTCAGATAGATCCTCAACCAACATACAATGTCTTAAAGCAAAACTTGGACTTCCACACCTATAAAGATGGTTTTTAATTTGTTCACCTTATTTTTTTTTTTTTTTTTTTTGCTGTCTCCCGTGTTTGCGAGGTAGCGCAAGGAAACAGACGAAAGAAATGGCCCAACCCACCCCCATACACATGTATATACATACGTCCACACACGCAAAATATACATACCTACACAGCTTTCCATGGTTTACCCCAGACGCTTCACATGCCTTGATTCAATCCACTGACAGCACGTCAACCCCGGTATACCACATCGCTCCAATTCACTCTATTCCTTGCCCTCCTTTCACCCTCCTGCATGCTCAGGCCCCGATCACACAAAATCTTTTTCACTCCATCTTTCCACCTCCAATTTGGTCTCCCTCTTCTCCTCGTTCCCTCCACCTCCGACACATATATTCTCCTGGTCAATCTTTCCTCACTCATTCTCTCCATGTGCCCGAACCATTTCAAAACACCCTCTTCTGCTCTCTCAACCACGCTCTTTTTATTTCCACACATCTCTCTTACCCTTAGCGTTACTTACTCGATCAAACCACCTCACACCACACATTGTCCTCAAACATCTCATTTCCAGCACATCCATCCTCCTGCGCACAACTCTATCCATAGCCCACGCCTCGCAACCATACAACATTGTTGGAACCACTATTCCTTCAAACATACCCATTTTTGCTTTCCGAGATAATGTTCTCGACTTCCACACATTCTTCAAGGCTCCCAGAGTTTTCGCCCCCTCCCCCACCCTATGATCCACTTCCGCTTCCATGGTTCCATCCGCTGCCAGATCCACTCCCAGATATCTAAAACACTTTACTTCCTCCAGTTTTTCTCCATTCAAACTCACCTCCCAATTGACTTGACCCTCAACCCTACTGTACCTAATAACCTTGCTCTTATTCACATTTACTCTTAACTTTCTTCTTTCACACACTTTACCAAACTCAGTCACCAGCTTCTGCAGTTTCTCACATGAATCAGCCACCAGCGCTGTATCATCAGCGAACAACAACTGACTCACTTCCCAAGCTCTCTCATCCCCAACAGACTTCATACTTGCCCCTCTTTCCAAAACTCTTGCATTCACCTCCCTAACAACCCCATCCATAAACAAATTAAACAACCATGGAGACATCACACACCCCTGCCGCAAACCTACATTCACTGAGAACCAATCACTTTCCTCTCTTCCTACACGTACACATGCCTTACATCCTCGATAAAAACTTTTCACTGCTTCTAACAACTTGCCTCCCACACCATATATTCTTAATACCTTCCACAGAGCATCTCTATCAACTCTATCATATGCCTTCTCCAGATCCATAAATGCTACATACAAATCCATTTGCTTTTCTAAGTACATACATTCTTCAAAGCAAACACCTGATCCACACATCCTCTACCACTTCTGAAACCACACTGCTCTTCCCCAATCTGATGCTCTGTACATGCCTTCACCCTCTCAATCAATATCCTCCCATATAATTTACCAGGAATACTCAACAAACTTATACCTCTGTAATTTGAGCACTCACTCTTATCCCCTTTGCCTTTGTACAATGGCACTATGCACGCATTCCGCCACCTTATATTGTTCACCTTATATGCCAAGTTAATTCACTTACAGAGGTCAAGGTCTCCAACCTTACCACTTCCTTAAACAAAATGCTACCATTGTATCTGCATTCCATCGTTCCTGTAACATCATCATCTGGAATATCCCAAGCCCTCATCAAGTAAAACTTATATGGTATAGAAAATAAAATATTATCACCATCTAAATAAAAAGTAGTTGCTATACAGACAGTATACAAAAGGAAGCATAACATTATGACAGAGGAGATTGAATTTTGGACATCTGGATGGATGAATTTTAGGTAACCAGTTCTTGGGTCATTGGCAGTCATTTTAAACAAAATTCTGGCCTTCCTTTCATTATGGTTATCACACAAGCCATGGCTGGTTAGTTCAAGGTTAGCAGTGAAAGTAGTAAGACATTCATGATACAGAAAATGTACCATTCAGTTAACACTGCTCAATGATTACTTGGCCTCAGTGATACAGGTGTGATTCACATGAAATTATATATAAAAAATGGACAAAAATCCAAATAGATTTTATGAGAAAAGATTAAAATGGTTATTATATTTTTGTTACAGATTGCATCCTCGCTTCCACAACCCTATTTTGGTGAAATTAAAGGGATTGCAAAGGCAACAGGGCTCCCAGTCTCAGAAGTTACACTATACAATATTTTTTATGAAGTATTTACATTCTGTACCTCCATTATTGCTCAAGATACCTCAGGGAACATCTACCATGGTCGAAACCTTGACTTTGGACTGTTTATGGGGTAACTATGAGGCAGTTTGCTTTCTCTCATAAGTTTTCTTGTCAGTATTGCAGGTGTGATATTTCACAAATATACACAAAGGTTAATTATGTACAGAACTTTCTGAATAATAAAAAACATTCCCTTATATCACTCTGTTCATACCCCCATTTGCATGTACTCCCATATACTTTCCTGCCTTGGTACATGATTTAAATCAAGCATAGCTTATTTTCTGGTGCATTTTCTTTTGTACAAAGTGTATGGACATAACTTTTTTTTTTTATAAGATGATAATAGTTCACATAATTTTTCTTTTCTTTCATACTTGTTTACCATTGCTAGTGTTAGCAAGGTAGCAATGGGAACAGATGAAGAAAGGGTACCATTCACTCATCCATTCTCTAGCTTTCATGTATAATGTACCAACAACACAGCCCCTCATCCACACCTAGACCCCCACAGTTTTCTGTGTGTTTTCCCCTGGTTCAGTCCAGTGACAGCAAGTTGTCCCTTGTACACTACAACATACCATTTCCCTCTATCCTGTACACACCTTTCATCCTTTATGTTCAAGTCATAAGCCCTCGGAATTTTTTTCATGCCATCCTTCCATCTCCAATTTGGTCTCCCTATTCTCCTTACCTCCTTCACATCTGAGATATATATCCTCTTTGTCAACCTTCCCTCACTCGTTCTCTTTGTATGTCCCAATCATGTGAGCATACTCTCTTCAGCTTTCTGAGCCATACTTTTCATATTACTATGCCTCTCTCTTGCCTTATCATTAAGTACTCAATTCCCCTAACACCACAAAGTGTCCTCAAGCATTTAATTTCCCACAGTTCACCCTCCTTCATACATTCTCATCTGTAACCTATGCCTCACATTCCTTCAACACTGTTGAAACAATTAGTCCATCAGACATACGTATTTTTTCCCTCCCAGATAGCAAACTCTTTTTCACTCATTCCTCAGTGCTCAATGCTCATTGCTGTCCAACAGTTGATTTCCATAGCTATTCTAAAAGTTTTATAATCAGTTTTACTGTATAGATTTTTTTTCTCTTTCTGCAGCATGTTATTATGCAGAATCATATTATTATGCCTTATTTACTTACAAATCTTCATAGTTATTCTTACATCCACCCTTCTGATTAATAAACTTGGATAACTTGATATTCTTTTTCTGTCTTTGGTCTTGTTTTAATCGCTCAACACTAAGAGTTTATCAAAATTTTGTACTATTTCACTTCATTTCTCACCCCAACCCATGGATACTGAAACATATGTTCTTTAGTTATTATCCCTTCTGATATTCTCATTCTTTCTTGGACATACTCATTTCCTTATATTTACCTACTCTTTTAAATCACACATCCTCACCACAGCACCATGTTGTTGGCCAGGATGTGTACAGTATGATCACTGGGCCCTATAAATGTGCCTTTGCAGGCTTCAATGTTTTATAATGTTTGAAGAGGGTGAATCTTGGTGGGCACACCTCATTTTTGGGGGTAAAATAGTCTTAAACCACCATGTGCTCTTAGATCCTTATGGAGCTGTGCCTATGGTAGGCAAATGGTTTTTCAATCTCCAGAACTTACATTTTTCTTTCACACAGTCATATAAAGTTTATATAGGGACAGCTTATCGAGATAGTCTCATTCACAGTCTCTCCATTATTCTTTGTGCTTTATTCATTTATATTTATTATACTTAACAGTTGGGTTTGTATGGGTTTCCAGAAAAGAAGAGTGAATGTTGGGGTGAAGAGGGTGGTGAGAGTAAGTGAGCTTGGGAAGGAGACTTGTGTGAGGAAGTACCAGGAGAGACTGAGTACAGAATGGAAAAAGGTGAGAACAATGGAAGTAAGGGGAGTGGGGGAGGAATGGGATGTATTTAGGGAATCAGTGATGGATTGCGCAAAAGATACTTGTGGCATGAGAAGAGTGGGAGGTGGGTTGATTAGAAAGGGTAGTGAGTGGTGGGATGAAGAAGTAAGAGTATTAGTGAAAGAGAAGAGAGAGGCATTTGGACGATTTTTGCAGGGAAAAAATGAAATTGAGTGGGGGACGTATAAAAGAAAGAGACAGGAGGTCAAGAGAAAGGTGCAAGAGGTGAAAAAATGGGCAAATGAGAGTTGGGGTGAGAGAGTATCATTAAATTTTAGGGAGAATAAAAAGATGTTCTGGAAGGAGGTAAATAAAAGTGCGTAAGACAAGGGAGCAAATGGGAACTTCAGTGAAGGGCGCAAATGGGGAGGTGATAACAAGTAGTGGTGATGTGAGAAGGAGATGGAGTGAGTATTTTGAAGGTTTGTTGAATGTGTTTGATGATAGAGTGGCAGATATAGGGTGTTTTGGTCGAGGTGGTGTGCAAAGTGCGAGGGTTAGGGAAAATTATTTGGTAAACAGAGAAGAGGTAGTAAAAGCTTTGCGGAAGATGAAAGCCGGCAAGACAGCAGGTTTGGATGGTATTGCAGTGGAATTTATTAAAAAAGGGGGTGACTGTATTGTTGACTGGTTGGTAAGGTTATTTAATGTATGTATGACTCATGGTGAGGTGCCTGAGGATTGGCGGAATGCGTGCATAGTGCCATTGTACAAAGGCAAAGGGGATAAGAGTGAGTGCTCAAATTACAGAGGTATAAGTTTGTTGAGTATTCCTGGCAAATTGTATGGGAGGGTATTGATTGAGAGGGTGAAGGCATGTACAGACAGAGCATCAGATTGGGGAAGAGCAGTGTGGTTTCAGAAGTGGTAGAGGATGTGTGGATCAGGTGTTTGCTTTGAAGAGTGTATGTGAGAAATACTTAGAAAAGCAAATGGATTTGTATGTAGCATTTATGGATCTGGAGAAGGCATATGATGGAGTTGATAGAGATGCTCTGTGGAAGGTATTAAGAATATATGGTGTGGGAGGCAAGTTGTTAGAAGCAGTGAAAAGTTTTTATCGAGGATGTAAGGCATGTGTACGTGTAGGAAGAGAGGAAAGTGATTGGTTCTCAGTGAATGTAGGTTTGCGGCAGGGGTGTGTGATGTCTCCATGGTTGTTTAATTTGTGTATGGATGGGGTTGTTAGGGAGGTGAATGCAAGAGTTTTGGAAAGAGGGGTAGGGATGAAGTCTGTTGGGGATGAGAGAGCTTGGGAAGTGAGTCAGTTGATGTTCGCTGATGATACAGCGCTGGTGGCTGATTCATGTGAGAAACTGCAGAAGCTGGTGACTGAGTTTGGTAAAGTGTGTGAAAGAAGAAAGTTAAGAGTAAATGTGAATAAGAGCAAGGTTATTAGGTACAGTAGGGTTGAGGGTCAAGTCAACTGGGAGGTGAGTTTGAATGGAGAAAAACTGGAGGAAGTGAAGTGTTTTAGATATCTGGGAGTGGATCTGGCAGCGGATGGAACCATGGAAGCGGAAGTGGATCATAGGGTGGGGGAGGGGGCGAAAATTCTGGGAGCCTTGAAGAATGTGTGGAAGTCGAGAACATTATCTCGGAAAGCAAAAATGGGTATGTTTGAAGGAATAGTGGTTCCAACAATGTTGTATGGTTGCGAGGCGTGGACTATGGATAGAGTTGTGCGCAGGAGGATGGATGTGCTGGAAATGAGATGTTTGAGGACAATGTGTGGTGTGAGGTGGTTTGATCGAGTAAGTAACGTAAGGGTAAGAGAGATGTGTGGAAATAAAAAGAGCGTGGTTGAGAGAGCAGAAGAGGGTGTTTTGAAATGGTTTGGTCACATGGAGAGAATGAGTGAGGAAAGATTGACCAAGAGGATATATGTGTCGGAGGTGGAGGCAACGAGGAGAAGAGGGAGACCAAATTGGAGGTGGAAAGATGGAGTGAAAAAGATTTTGTGTGATCGGGGCCTGAACATGCAGGAGGGTGAAAGGAGGGCAAGGAATAGAGTGAATTGGAGCGATGTGGTATACCGGGGTTGACGTGCTGTCAGTAGATTGAATCAAGGCATGTGAAGCATCTGGGGTAAACCATGGAAAGCTGTGTAGGTATGTATATTTGCGTGTGTGGACGTATGTATATACATGTGTATGGGGGTGGGTTGGGCCATTTCTTTCGTCTGTTTCCTTGCGCTACCTCGCAAACGCGGGAGACAGCGACAAAGCAAAAAAAAAAAAAAAATACTTAACAGTTATCTCATGTGTTAGTGAGGAATGGCCCAACCCACCCACATACACATGTATATACATAAACACCCACACACGCATTTAAATACATATAAATTTCAACGTATACATACATATGCATACACAGACATATACATATATACAATGTACATATCCATACTTGCTGCCTTCATCCATTCTCATTGCCACCCTGCCACACACAAAATAGCATCCCCCCAGCAAGGCAGTGCTGGAAACAGACAAAAATGGCTACATTAGTTCACACTCAGTCTCTAGCTGTCATGTGTAATGCACCAAAACCACAGCTCCCTTTCCACACCCAGGCCCCACAGACCTTTCCATAGTTTACCCCAGATGCTTGACATGCCTTGGTTCAATCTTTGTACTTATGACTAATAATATTTGTTTCATAAATATTATTAATTTCTGCTTTTCATTTGAACTTATACTATTTTGTGGATTCTCATATATGTATTTTTGTGTTCACCTATAGCTGGGATCCCAAAAAACACTCATGGCGTGTTGCAGAGTTACTAAAGCCTCTGATTGTCCATTTGGGTTGGATAAAGGGAGGGAAATTAGTGTATGAATCAGTCAATTATGCTGGCTATGTTGGCATTCTTACTGCTGTCAAAAAGGTATGTCATTTATATTTTTTGCAATTTGCCTGGCTATTGAATTTTGGGCAAAATCAGTTTTAGAGTAATTGAGTAATTACATTGATGACATGTATCAGTCTGCTTGTAGCTGATTATGAAATTTATTTCTCAAGCCCACATTACAGGAATTGAAATTGTGTTTGTCATTGGTTTTCATAGTCATTCCGTCAGCACCTTCAGTCTTTTTTATTAATAAATGGAGTTTGGAGTCAGAGTTAATAGTAACAGATGATAGAAATGTTAAGGTTTAAGCAAACTAGCCCAGCTTGCTAACTATGGGAAAAATTCCTTTTTTTATATTCAAAGTAAAGTTGTACATGTTGAATAATTTTAGTTTATTATGTTCACTATACTTATTTACACAATCTAAAAATTTCTGTTAGAGTAACTCCTTTAATTTTCTAGTCAGTGTTCTATCAAATCACGTAAAGAAGGTACCTTCTGCATACACTTTAAGAAAAAATTAAATCTTCAGTTTGAAAGGGACAACGTATTAACCATGAAAGGTAAAGTTGGTTGATTCTCAAGAGGGTTCCCATTATCAATGAGGTCTGCAATCTTGAGCTAACAAATTGTTTGCATTTCAGAATCAGTTCACCTTCAGTTTGGATGAACGTTTTGGTCTTAATGGTGGTTACATTGGAATTTTAGAGTGGGTTCTCTTTAAGGACCATAAACAAAAGTAAGTGTCCATCTTTTATCATATGTCTTACTGACTGAAATCTGCTTCTTTACTTTTTCTAAGTACAACTTGTAAAACAGTAAATTACCTTTAAGCTTTCTGTATAGTTTGAGTATCATCAGTGTGTCATATTTTTATTACTTTGATCCCATTTTTTTGTAGGATTATTGCAATATCATCTCATCTGCATATCCCTCTGTTCTACTAACAGAGATAAACTTTTCCTCTTGTTCCTTGTTGAAGGCACTCGCAAAATATTTACCAGTGGGACTCTCTTAAGCAGTGGGTTTCTGTGCTATGTCAGTTGGCAACAATTTAAGTATGACCAACAGTTCCTGTTGTTGAATTTTAGAGACTAAGGACAAAAAGCCAGCAATATCCAGCTCCTTATGAAGCTGTTCACATTGAAATGAATGTTTTATGTTATTTCAGGGTTTCACTTCTTCCCTGACACACTCATGTTTCAAAACTGGTTAATCATTGAGTCAGTATCATTTAATTTCTTCTCTGACGCACTCATCTCAAAATTTATCGAATCAAAATCAGGTTTCACTGTTTCCCTGACACACACATCTCAAAATTTTTTTATCATTGAGTGTCATAATCAGTGTGTTTCTTTGCTTCTTTTTGATATTTGCTATGCTTTCCAGTTGATAATTTCTATCATATGTTGCAGTGCTTATTTTTTATTCTTCATTTAAGCTATATTTTTCGTAGTCTGTTACATTACTTTCTTCTCAGGTGTTCTCTTCTCTTGTGCCAATAGCATTCCTAATCATTGTAGGAACATCAGGAGAGTGGATTATATTGCTCCAGTGTAAATGTGCCTTCCTAATCACTGACACTTTGTGTGTTGTCAGGTGTCCATAACATTGGTGATTGCGAGAGAATACAGTGCCAACTGCCACTTGGAGTCATTACATAAAGAGGAGAACTTCTATTGATACATGAAAATGAATTAGTTATTATTACCAATATGTTAACCCATTGTGTGTGGGTGGAAAAAAATAATTAGTTTAGCCTTTAGAAAATATGAAATATGGCTTAACAACAATGAAATGATAATTAGAAAGGAGATACCCCAATGTACTGTGGAAATAGACCCAAGCTCACTCTGGATGATGATGGGGTGGTGGTGGTATTTTCTACATTCATCCATCAAACAGTGACCAGCTTGTCTAAGGAAGCATGGTGACTCATATCATATGTTTGCACTGCTAGGAATATACAGAGTACCTAAACAACCATCTAACAAGGCAAAAACATACACATAACTTGTCATACAGTCATTTCCAAATGGTGGAGGAAGAGGGAGACACATTTACACAATATATCACATCAGATTGTATTATCTCAGCAAGTTTGTATTACTCAACTCAACATTTTGTGTATGATTAGGTATTGATATTCCGTATCTCTATATTTTTTACAACAAGAGCTGTAATTAATCAAAAAACAGCACAAGGTGTGGTTTCTATGGCTGGCAATTCATAACTTAGGTTATTACAACTTATGGTTATCATAGAAACTCCAATGATGGTCTTGTAAAAGCACAATGTTTAATACTACACTGCAGTAAGAAAGTTGGGTCTTGAATGGAATAAGCAAACCTATGAAATCCATGTCCCACATGAATAGGCAATGCTCTGAAAGCTTGCTGCAGGCCACATATCTCACACAGAACAGGTTAAAGTCCAGGTCTATTGTTTTTAAACAAATTTCAGTTGATTTTTTTTTTACCCACATCACCAAGTTTATATCTCCATGGATAAGTGCTTGTGAAGTCCTATGAATTCACAGCCTTTGCTGTTATAATGATTATCAGCTCCAAGAAATCATACTCCATCTGGTGGGGTTTACTCTATGCTAATGTTGCTTTCATTTTTCACTTCTCTTTCCCTTCTGCCACAGCATCACATGTTGATTGCATTCAGTTTGGTATAATTAGCTAATAGAGTAAGTTTTGATACATGAGATTACTCTGTTACTCGATAGCTCATTTGCAGTGGCGGGTGTTTGTCATGGTCTGTTTTTTGTTGATCGTCTAGTGTCCACATGGAAAGTAGCATTTGGTATTGAGCTGCACATTAGGAATGATTTTGCACAAGAATATACCCCTCTTGTTAAACTGCATGGCAATGTTAGAGCTGAACACTTAGAGGAAACATCTTCATGTTATCAGTTAAATTGCATGTTTTTTCACTTGTGGTAATTACTCATTCATTCATTCCGCATTCAACTAGTATATTTTTTCTTCTAGATGGGTGTCATTTCTGACACGAGAAGTCATGGAAAATGCTAAGACCTATGAAGAAGCCAAACATATGTTCTCACACACACGACTGCTAGCCCCTGTTTACTTCATCCTTGGTGGGGCAAAGAAAGGAGAGGTAAGTTATATTTTTTTTGCCTATATTTTGCTACGTAGGTGATTCTCTCACTGAAAACACCTAATCTTATTACATTTCACATTGTCTTTAATTTTTAAGACTTCTGTAGTCTGTCATTGTCTTGTTTTGTAAGTTTTGCTACCAGCTGTGTTCTTACCTGCATGTAATAACATTCTTAAGTTACACATATCTCCATAAAACATTATTATATCTGAAACCTAGTCATTGCTACTCTATTAATTAACTCTTCTCATAGAAGCTCTTCAGTGCTTCCAGCAGTACATTTTCTGCAGTCTTTTCCCATTATAATGGGCCTTTAATGCTCACTAAATGCTTTTCCATCCTCTAATGAATTACATTTCCGACAATTATTTTCTCATGATCTTTCAGTAAATGCTGTAAAATTTCCTTCCTTTACAGAATGTCATTTCAGAAATCTTTTTTCTCTTGCTTTTTCTTCATTAACTGCCATAATATTTCCGTCCTTTAATGAATGGCATTCAGACAACTTTTTTCCCATAATCTTTCTTTCAATATATGTCATGCCATTTCCATCCTTTAATGAATGACATTTAGAAAAAATTCATGATTCTTTCACAAAATGCCATAATATTTCCATCCTTTAATAAAGGACATTTTAAACAACTTTTTCTCACGATCTGTCTTGCACTAAATGCCATAATATTTTCATCCTTTAATGAGTGAAATTTTAGACAACTTTTTCTCATGATCATGCACTAAATGCCATATTATTTCCATCTGCTAATGAATGAAACTTCAAATAACTTTTGCTCATAATCCTTCTTTCACTAAATGCCATAATATTTCCTTCCTTTAATGAATGACATTTTAGACAAATTTTCCTCTTGCTCTTTCACTAAATGTCTTAATATTTCTATCCTTTAATGAATTAAATTTTAGACAACTTTTCCCCTTTACTTTTTCTTCACTGAATATCATATTTCCAATCTTTAATGAATGACATTTCAGAAAATTTTTCTCATACTTTTTCTTCACTAAATGTCATGATATTTCCAACCTTTAATAGGTGACATTTTAGACAACTTTTTTCCTATGCGCTTTCTGTCACTCATCATGATATATCACACTGTTAACCAAATATCAGGTTGATATTCAACCTTACCCATTGTAGACACTTTTACTAAAACCCACCACTTTTCTTCTTTGTAAACGATTATTTCTTCCTCTTCCCATGGTAAAAATCTTGCGGAAGATGAAATCGGGCAAGGTGGCAGGTTTGCATGGTATTGCGGTTGAATTTATTAAAAAAAGGGGGTGACTGTGTTCTTGAATGGTTGGTAAGGATATTCATTGTATGCGTGGATCATGGTGAGGTGCCTGAAGATTGCATTTATAGTGCCATTGTACAAAGGCAAAAGGGATAAAGGTGAGTGTTCAAACTACAAAGGCATATGTTTGTTGAGTATACCTGGAAAATTGTATGGGAGGGCATTGATTGAGAGGATGAATGCAAGTACAGAGCATCAGACTGGGGAAGAGCAGTGTGGTTCCAGAAGTGGTAGAGGATGTGTGGATCTGGTGTTTGCTTTGAAGAATGTATGTGAGAAATACTTAGAAAAACAGATGGATTTGTATGTTCCATTTATGGATCTGGAGAAGGCATGTGATAGGGTTGATAGAGATGCTTTGTGGAAGTCTTAAGATTATACGGCATGGGAGGTAAGCCGCCAGAAGCAGTGAGAAGTTTTTATCAAGGGGATAAAGCATGTAGGAAGATAGGAGAGTAATTGGTTCCTAGTGAAGGTTGGTTTGCAGCAGGGGTGTGCAATGTCCCCATGATTGTTTAATTTGTATATGGATGGTGTGGTTAGGGAAGTAATTGCAAGAGTTTTGGAGAGAGGGGGAGGGGAGTATGCGGCCTGTTTTGGATGAGAGTGCCTGGAAAGTGAGTTAATTGTTGTTCACTGATGATAAGCACTGGTGGCTAATTCAAGTGAGAAACCACAGAAGTTGGTGACTGACTTTGAAAAAGTGTGTGAAAGAAAAAAGTTGAGAGTAAATGTTGATAAGAGCAAGGTTTTCAGGTTCAGCAGGACTGAGGGACAAGTTAGTTGGGATGTAAGTTTGAATGGAGAAAAATTGGAGGAAGTGAAGTGTTTTAGATATCTGGGAGTGGACTTGGCAGTGAATGGAACCATGGAAGCAGAAGTGAGTCATAGGCTGGGGGAGGGGGTGAAGGTTCTCAGAGCGATGAAGAATGTGTGAAAAGAGAGAACATAATCTCATAGAGCAAAAATGGGTACGTTCGAAGGAAAAGTAGTTCCAACAATATTATATGGTTGCGAGGCATGAGCTATAGAGAGGGTTGTACAGAGGAGGGCGGATGTGTTGGAAGTGAAATCTTTGAGGACAATATGTTCTGTAAGGCAATTTAATCTAGTAAGGAATGAAAGGTAAGAGAGATGTGTGGTAATAAAAAGAGTGTGGTGGAGGGAGCAAAGAGGTTTTGGTGACATGATTTGTACATATGGAACAAATGAATGAGGGAAGGTTGACAGTGATGATGTATGTGTCAGAGGTGGAGGGACCAAGGAGAAGCAGGAAACCAAATGGAGGTGGAAGGATGGAGTGAAAAAGATTTTGCTCCCTTTCCACACCCAGGCCCCACAGAACTTTCCATGGTTCACCCCAGATGCTTCACATGCCTTGGTTCAATCCATTGACAGCACGTCAACCTCAGTATACCACATCGTTCCAATTCACTCTATTCCTTGCATGCCTTTCACCCTTCTGCATGTTCAGGCCCCTATCGCTCAAAATCTTTTTCACTCCATCCTTCCATCTCCATTTTTGTCCCCCACTTCTCCTTGTTCCCTCCACCTCTGACAAATATATCCTCTTTGTCAATCTTTTCTCACTCATTCTCTCCATGTGACCAAACCATTTCAATACACCCTCTTCTGCTCTCTCAACCACACTCTTTTTATTACCACACATCTCTCTTACCCTTCCAATACTTAATCAAACCACCTCACACCACATATTGTCCTCAAACATCTCATTTTCCTACACATCCACCCTCCTCCACACAACCCTATCTACAGCCCATGCCTCACAACCATATAGCATTGTTGGAACCACTATTCCTTCAAACATACCCATTTTCACTTTCTGAGATAATGTTCTCGACTTCCATACATTTTTCAATGCTCCGAGACCTTTCACCCCCTCCTCCACTGTATGATTCACTTGCGCTTCCATGGTTCCATCTGCTGCCAAATTCACTCCCAGATATCTAAAACACTTCACTTCCTCCAGTTTTTCTCCATTCAAACTTACCTCCCAGTTGACTTGTTGCTCAACCCTACTGTACCTAATAACCTTGCTCTTATTCACATTTACTCTCAGCTTTCTTCTTTCACACACTTTACCAAAGTCAGCCACCAGCTTCTGCAGTTTCTCACCTGAATCAGCCACCAGCACTGTATCATCAGCGAACAACAACTGACTTACTTCCCAAGCTTGCTCATTTACAACAGACTGCATACTTGTCCCTCTTTCCAAAACTCTTGCATTCACCTCCCTAACAACCCCATCCATAAACAAATTAAACAACCATGGAGACATCACGCATCCCTGCCGCAAACCAACATTCACTGAAAACCAATCACTTTCCTCTCTTCCTACACTTACACATACCTTACATCCTTGATAAAAACTTTTCACTGCTTCTAACAACTTGCCTCCCACACCATATATTCATAATACCTTCCACAGAGCATCTCTATCAACTGTTTTGTATATGCTTCCTTCATATCATTCAGTCAGCTTGGCTTCCCTACTGTCCTAAAGTTCGAACTTTAATACACTCTGGTTACTCTAGGGGTCCATCATCACTCGTTGGCGTGACAACTTCCACATCAATGACCTGCAAGAGCATATGTCAGGCTCAGAGTCTTGGTTCCTTGTTGAAACAAACTATGATCAGTGGAAATCACCGCCATTCTTTGATGACCGTAGAACTCCAGCAGTTCACTGTTTAAAACTACGTGGGCAAAAGAATGCCTCACCAAAGCTGATTTACAATGTCCTGTCAACCAAGCCAGTCTTCAACAAAGTAAGTATTGCTTGAGTTTTATAAATTTAGGGTATTTACTGAAGTTTGGAATCATCTATTTGTACTGTTTGAGGAGGAAGTTTTGCTCTTGAAGGGCCTATCTCATGAACACTCTTTACTATCATGCAAGCTCTTGAATTTATATGTGCTGTATGCATTAACCACATTCTCAGTCATTTTTTCCATTCACCCACTTCTCTTATACAACATACACAATTCTTTATATCCTTTTAAACAAGTTATCTATTTAATTTCATGTTATGTCCACAGGTTGCTCTATCCATACGTCTCTCAAAGAACTGTTCACTGACAACATCATTGATCTTTTTTAAAAACTTAAAGGCTGTGGTTAGGTCACCCCTCACTCTTCTCTCTTCCATAGTGGGTAAATTTGAAGCCTTCAGCCTTTCCCTTGCTTGTATCATAGCTCTCATGATTCTGGTGCTAGCTTTGTTGCCCTCTGTAACTTCTCTGTTAGTTCCATGAGTTGCTTTAGATGTGATGACCAGATCTGAGAAGTATATTCTAGTTTTGGCATTATTTGAGATATGAATAGCTTACTAAATATTTTTCATCCATACACTTGAAAGCTCTTCAGATATTTACCAAGATACAGTTTGTCTCCTTAGCTATTCTAACATGTGAGACTGGCGACAGGTTAGGGAAGCTGTCTACTCGCAAGTCCATTTCATACACATAATCTTGAAGCTTACTTCGAGCTAGGTAATAATCAGATTAAGGCCATTTTTTGCTTTATCCCATCCTCATTACTTTACATTTCCTATGGTTGAATTCGATCAACCATATTTGTATAAGTCCCTTTGTAAGCTGATGCAGTCCTCTTTGCATTTCACTTCCCCAGTGACTGTTGCATCATCTGCAAACATATTCAGGTAGGATTCTGTACATTCCAGCAAGTCACTGATGTAGGTCAAGAAGAGTAAGAAGAGTAATGGACGTAAAATCAAACTTTGTGGCACTCCACTGATCTTAACCCATTTGGGAAAGGCTCCTCTGAAATGCTTCCTTTATTCTCTCCCAATGAGATAATCTTCTTTCTAATGAAGTGGTATCCTCCCTTCTTTCTGTTTGTTGATTCAGCTTCATAATTAGCCTCTCATGGAACAGCATTAAATGCCGTCTCGCAATCTAGATCCAGACTGACCATCCAGCCTTCCCTTTTGTCCAGGACTGAGCTCATTCTCGTAAAAGTCTTAGAGGTTAGTTACATATGACCATGCTGTCTCTCACTTAGGAAATTTCTCCTCCATAGAAAGTCATCTTCTTGCTTTCTAATAATGTTTTCCAGAACCTTATACAAGCAACACCAGTCTGTAGTTCATAGCCTGTTCATGGTTTCCTTTCTTGTACATAGGTATGATGTTTGCCTCCTCCATACTCTTGGCACTATGCCTCTCTACAGTGACATCTTGAACAGTAATTCAGATAGTCTATCAAGCTTATCTGTGCACCTCTGCCTCTCTACATCTTGAACAGTAATTCAGATAGTCTATCAAGCTTATCTGTGCACCTCTGCCTCTCTACAGTGACATCTTGAACAGTAATTCAGATAGTCTATCAAGCTTATCTGTGCACCTCTGCCTCTCTACAGTGACATCTTAAACAGTAATTCAGATAGTCTATCAAGCTTATCTGTGCACCTCTGCCTCTCTACAGTGACATCTTGAAAAGTAATTCAGATAGTCTATCAAGCTTATCTGTGCACCTCTGCCTCTCTACAGTGACATCTTGAACAGTAATTCAGATAGTCTATCAAGCTTATCTGTGCATCTCTTAAGCACATATGATGCAGTGTCATCAGGACCATGAGCCTTGTATGGGTCAAGTTCTTTTAATATTCTCTTAATATCTTTTCTAGAAATCTCAACAATTTCCAAAACCCCTTCCCCACTCCATCTCATTAGTGTTGGAGTTACATTGTCTTCCATTGTGAAAACACTTTTAAACTTGCTATTCAGTTCCTCACATATCCTTTACAGTATCCTTTACAAGACCTCCCTCTGAATTCCATAGCCTTATTAGCTACTTCTTAATTGACTACTAGCCCCTGATAAATTTATGGAGGTGTTGGATTTTCAGTTGCCTTGTCCATGATATTTTTTTCAAAGTATCTTTGCTCCTCTTTTCTTATCCTGCTATAGTCTTTCCATGCTCTCTTATACCTTGCAAATGCTAGCTGGCTAGAGTACTGTCTTTATCCTCACCAGTGTATGTCTCGAAGCTTCTTTGCTTTATGACATCTTTCACCGAGTGATTCCCACCTTTTTCTTACCATTCTTTCTGTATTTAAGAGTTGAACTACCCATGCCTTTACTCCCTCTGTAAATTTCACAGAACCTCTCAGTACAACACCCTAGTTCTTAGCTGCTGAATTCCATTTCCCAATCTACAATGATATAGAAATTATTGAGTTTTGTGTAGTTTCCACGATTATATCACCACTTTATTTCATGTTTTACCTCTACTCCTTTGATGTCCTCTTTTACCACACATTCAAACTTAAGCACCACATGATCACTTATTCCAACTGGTGTATCATATAATTTCCCAATATTATTGTCTAGTAATGATGGTATATCAGTCCCTCTCATCATAGTGTGCTCCATGACATGCTGGTGCCGGAAATTTTCCCCATACACTAAAAACTTTACTTTATGACTCCCTGTCACCATGAGAATTCAGATTCCCTCAGTCTGTCAATTTATAATTGAAATCCCCCATTATGCGTGTGTATATGTGTGCAAGAATGTGTGCTTATGTACATTGAAACCATGTTGATTCATAATGCTAAGGGCTGTGGCCCATATGTACTACTAAAATTTACACATTAACCCAAATCACAAAAAATGCTTTATTTTTCAAGTACCTCAGAATATTCCAAAACACTTTTCAGTTATTTGTAAAATGATTTGCTGTCTTGCATGAGTGTCTGACTGCCACTCAACACGTTAGTCATCTTCCTGTACATTGGCACGAATGTGGCCATTCAACTTTTAACAAATAGATTTTGCACCACTGCAAATAAAACTTGAAATTCCTGAAACTACTGCTGTGATTAACACTAACGCAGAAATGGATTCTAATAAAAGTCAAGAAATACATTGCAGTATCTGATATTGCAGTATCTGGGTAATTCTTCAGTACTTCACCAGATGCAAAATTTATTACATGATACTTCGTATATGTCTGTGTATGTATATGTCTGTGTACACTGAAATGTATATGCATGTATATTTGCGTGTGTGGGCGTTTATGTATATACATGTGTATGTGGGTGGGTTGGGCCATCCCTCGTCTGTTTCCTTGCACTACTTTGCCAAGACGGAAGACGGTGGTTAAGTATAATAAATGAATAGTGTAACTTTGTATAAAGATATTTGAACTACCTGTAATGTGGAATGAACCTATAGTTTTTAAATTGTTATGGTTATCTTTGCTGACAGGATTGGTTCAAGAAAAATTTCATATAATGCCAACATAGAAGTGTGGGTGTCAGCATACAGAATTTCATCAAAGTTCATTCACATACTCTGACACTGTAAGAGGACTATACAGCCGTAAAAATCTTCCAATTAGTTCCCCACCACATATCATAATTCTCTACCTATATAATCACTGGGCAATGACAATACCATGCCGTATAAGTCAGGCACTGATACCTCTTTCCCTCCAAAGGAAAACAGTCAAGTTATGCCCCTGGTAGTCAGCTAGGCTTGCATTGTACTATGATGGCTCATGTTATAATAAAAGAATTGGAGTAATTTAAGTGCTCATGTTATATGAACGTTGTAATATCAAATTTTGTAATGCACTGAAACCACAGCCTTTCTTATCCACAACCAGGCTCCACAGTTGCCTCCAGTACCTAACCTTTTAATTGGAATTAATGTCCGCATAGAAAGCAGTTTTATTTTGCACAGTGATTTTTGGCACCTATCTAGTTAGTATCATATCCTAATTCAACTGTTTAATATTGTTTGCACATCCTGAGATTGCACGTGTTGGGCTGATGTGAAAGTGAGGAAGTACCTGTGACAAAATTTTGGCATGAGGAAGTAAGAGGGGGAGATGAGTTAAAAGGGAGGTTAAGAGATGATGTTGAGAGAGAGAGAGAGAGAGAGAGAGAGAGAGAGAGAGAGAGAGAGAGGAATTTTGTTGATATATATTATGTCAATGGCTAATTTTGAACATAAGGACATGATATACTTAATATGAGGACCATTATACTAGTTATGTGGAAGATGCTCCATACATGCTTGACCTGCTCAACTCAACCTGTGTAGGTACTAATATTTTCGTCATGTTTCAGTTGACAACCTACACTAGTTTAATGGATGTGAACCGTGGATATATAGGAGCTTGGCTTCGCAGGTGTGAGGATCCATGTTGGCCATGGTAAGATCTTACTTATAAGCATGAGAATCATGGATACCTGTCAAGGTGTGTTAATATAGAGAAATTTTTTTTTCTAATATTAAAATTCTCATCATCTCTTTACAGTGTATGTAAGCAAAATTATAAAATGCCTTCTCTGAATAAGGCAGGATTAAAATTTTTAGACCTTGTTTCCAGAAAAGATTATTATAAGATGCCCCAATTAGCACACTGATGTTTGGTCTGTTCATTTATATGCTGATTCTTAGGTAACTAAGTTAAGAATATTTAATGGATATGTGCTGATTTTAACAAGATGGAGTCTGTATTGACCACCAGGGTGCACTGTCTCAATACAAATTTTACTTTTTCATTCTTCACATTGGCTGTGGAATTGCTTGACTGTTAGTATTACATCAGAAATATCCAAGCTAGTCTATGTTTAACCAAAGTGAATGTACATTATAGAATAAAATAGATGGGGGAAGAAACATGCAGATATGTAAAACTAAGAATGAAAACTGTTTCAAACACAGTGATATGGTTTTAGATTTTGAATGAGTCATCTTTATTTTAGATGTAAGAGGAAACCATGTGTACTGGCACTGATATGAATTGTGTATACAAAATGTCAATAGAGATTCCTTACATAACCAGTTTAGAATTTGAAGTGAAAAACCACATAAAGAAGAAGTCAAGAACGAGGAGATAAACAAATGGAAGGACATTTTTCAAAGAGCCTTGAAAATACACTTAACCCATTGACTGTGGCTGTTATGTGAATGTCACATTTCATTTTCTCATCACTGTGGTTGGGTCTCATATGGTAAAACATCTTGCATCACCCATGTTGAGGTGAAATATAACAGCCACTGATGCTTATAGTGGCATTCTACACATTGTAACCAGTTGCTGCAGCATGAGGTTTTAGCACACACTGTGTGTACCTCCATATATGGAGACGTTGAGGAGGACTGTGTGAGATTTGTACACTTTGGTTATGTGATAACTTGTGAATCTGTGATGCATTTGAAAAATTATAGATATTGTTAATGAAAATCACTCATAATGTTTGTCACAAAATAGCACGCATCTCACCTGTATGCCTGACATTACTCCTAACATACTCTAATATGCATAGGTGCAGAATAGCACACAGCACATGTAAACAATGTTACATCAGGTTGAGTAGTTTATCACTTTTAGAAAATTATGTACTAGTTAATCATAATTTAAGCCATTAAAGGCAGGTGACTTTTTTTTTGTATATCCAAGTAAGGTGGCATGATTTAGGAATAATTAAGTATTAAGGAATAAGCCAGTGCATACATAAATACATATGATTGGGTAAAGACTAAGGTAAGAGGTGTTACGCAATTGTTTCATAGTTGGCTGTGGGATGAGGGGAGGAGTAGTGCAGTTGGATCTAGGGTGGACAGCTTATCAGGTGCACTTGGGACAAGACTAGGAGACTCTGCAATTACTTTTGTTTTACACTAAATTTATCATTTATGCCTTTATTTACAACCGCTCTGTACACCTATTTACATGTCTGAGATGCCATGTCACCCAATTTCACCATACAGTTATGAGGCAAAAGGACCCAACGCTATGTAACTTTGCCCATCTACTACTGTATGAACATTAGATAACAGCCAATACTGGCACTGACTGTAGATGGGCAAGCACAGGTAGCTGTATACAGGAATGGGTAAACAGAGGTCACGATAGTATATGGCAGTGATGCCACATAGCCAAAATTTAAAAAACAAATATAATGAAAAATAGCCCAACGTTACGTAACATTGCCTGGCTTTTACCATACAAATGTTAGGTAACATTGCCCACCTTTAATAGCTTAAACAAACTTACAAATATATTTTTTGGGAATATTTGCAAATCTCCTTCATGCTGCCACAGTCAAAGGGTTAAGAAGGCTGGCTCATAAAGAGACTCTTCCACGTAGAGCAGTTAGTTATCTCAACAGGATGGTTACTTCATGACATAACATGTTTACATTGGTGTTACTGAGAGTGCAATCAAATCAAAGAACTTCTCTCTCCAAAGGAGTCTCTCAGCCTTAGGCTGAAGGAGCTTCTAGAAAGGAGGTCTGAGGGAACATCAGGACCATTTCTTAAGAGTTCGTGGGACAGTTATAAACATATGAATAAATAAATATGTACACAGCTTTATATGTTATCAAAGGTTTCTCTAGTTAGTGCATTGCGGGATTATGAAAGAAACAGGTTTGACGCTGAGTGTATGGAATGAAATAAAATGAGCAAGTCAGTAGGTTTAGCAATACAAGAGAAGCTAGTAATACCAAAATCTGTGTGTAATCCTGAGATTAATTTTAGGAATATTTTTTACAATATACATGAGTTCATAGTACAGTACACTTTTACCTGTGAAGTGCAGGTGAATTTCTGTTCTATTGCTGATTTTGTTTTTCCAAGTCAGGGAAACAGTTTCATTCATTTGGATTTCTTTAATACCTTAAGATTTGAGTAACTCTTTATTACTAAGTATTTAGATTTCTTTTGTACCTTAGAATATGAGTAACTCTTTGTTACCGAGACTAAATGTTGTTTGCTCTCTTTTACAAGCTTCAGTAATTTAGTATCATCTACTTT
This sequence comes from Panulirus ornatus, assembly GCF_036320965.1. Lineage (NCBI taxonomy): Eukaryota > Metazoa > Arthropoda > Malacostraca > Decapoda > Palinuridae > Panulirus > Panulirus ornatus. Next base: position 13,755,991 of record NC_092262.1, on the reverse strand, counting down.
TTAAATATACAGGATTGTAGAGATAATTTTTACAGAGACTTCATATGAAAATATATATGGTGCTGTCTTTCCACTGATTTTGCATTCTTATGTGCACACAATCGTAGCCACAGCATTATATTTCAGCCACAGATGTGTGTAGCTGTCTGAGCGATTTCAGTGCCTGGCTTAATGTTATGATGCTGCTTGAAATCAAGACATATTTTTAGGCACTGCCAAGTGATATGAGAAAAACAATAGTTGATCCTAGATAAAATTTATGTAATATGCTTCCTGTGATTTGAAAAAACAATGTAAATGTAGCATATGATTACTTTTCCGCCATTCAGTGTGCAATAGCTTTAAATAATGTTATGAATTGATTCATGCTTGAAATATCAGCCGTACAGTACTTCAGTTAGTGATTATTTTAATATTCAGATTTATACCGACTGGTTGAATCACCTAGTCTATTCAGCAGGTCTCAAAGTAATTTTTTTTAGTAACAGTACAGCCTATTCTATATCATTATGATAATTCAAGGTAATAACCAAAGTGCAAGAGAACTGTTTTCTGAAAGATTCTCCAGAATACCTATTAAGTAATAGTTAAGAGGGCAACTGGAGCCTATTGTAACTAATTGAATATGAAAGGGAGTTGTTTTTGTTTTAACTTGAATACATGATGTGATAAGTACCCTTTAATTATGAAAAGGTACTTACAGTACAAGAATATATTACATGAACAATTAGTTAAACACTCTTATCAGTCATTGGCAAAGTTATAGGTTTGAAGGTATTAAATGTATAGACTGGTCAGATTTAGATTCGAATGCTGTAATTTAATATCTTACATAAAACGTAGAGAATAAGAAATATAAATTCATATTTTGTTATTTTTAGTTAAGGAGTATGAGTTCATTTACCAAATACTTTACTTGACAATTGCAGAGTACAACTTTTCTTGCCAAATACACTACACATCCATGACAATTATACAAGGTTCTGAATATGTTGTTAAGTTATATGTCTCTCGGCAAAGGTGTTCAAACAAACCATGGAATAGTCTGGATGGTTGGTTCTGGGTTCATTTGTTCCTGATACCTGCCTCACTTAAATGAGAGAAGCAGCTAGGTTTAAGAAATATAAATATATATTTAGTTTATGCCTTCATTCACTTTGCAATAACTGAGTTCTAGCTATATTGTATTGTATAATCTGGAAGGATGTCACATATTTAGTGATAGTAACTGCCTTTCTAAGTGTTTATACAAGTGATGTATGTGATGCTGAATAAGCATTTAACCAAAGAAATAAAAATAATGAATGTCACAACTGCCTGGGAAATTTGAGGTGATTGCAGACAATGCAATCAGATTATGATTGAAGATTTTGTAATTATTAAGGTAATATTTTGTTCTCAGTGCTCTTATCCTAACAAATAGTTATATTTGTTTGAAGTTTACCAAATAAAACTTAAGTCTCTACTGTAATAAGTTTTGACCATATACAAGAAGAGTATGGAATAGCATATACCGTATACTACTTACATTTGACATTAAGGGGACCATGTAGGAAACTTTTTATTTCATAATCAGTTTTAATGATAATAAAAAAAGTTGCCACACACTGAACTACTTTTTTAACTTCTGAATAAAAACGCTCTCTTCCCTTGTTATAATCCTGATGTCTTTGTGCATTCTGTCTGTATGTATTTTGGCCTTTGGATCCATGTTTTATTCAATGAACTGTTGATATTAATAACTCTTGATAATAATAATTATAATTTTCATTCTTCACCATTTCCTGCTTTAGCAAGAGAGTGCGATATTAATTCATTATCATTACAATTATATCAAAAATATAAAAATAACTGCAAAAGAGCATAGAAATAGTGCAGATGGTTTTTCAGTGAAATATATACTGCCAGAAAAACACAAAAAAGGCCAATTTTGTTCACACTTATTCCTGCCTTATACAATGTGCCTTTGAAAGAGGAGTGTTAATGCTTTCTTCTAGATATCATACTCTTCTTGGGCAACATAATTCAGAGAAATATTCCGGAGAGTAGAAAACATTACAAGACAAGCAGCCAGTCGTGCATGCACAACTTTCATTTCACAAGTCATGTGGGCTTCGAGAAACACTAGCAACAAGCCCACTGCCTGACTGATTTAAGTTACCTCAAGTTCCCAGTTCTATAAATTTACACTGTTTTTACCAGATGAATAAATTAGTTGCAGTGTTTGATATGTCTAAACACTGAGAAAATGACAGCAGACAAGGTAACATGTACTGTATAGAGATGTAGCAATGAAACTAATGAATATTTGAATCTAGTTGAGACCCACTTTTGAATGAATTCTTGGATGGCAATGCTGCTTCTTTGACATTTTCTGTGACGTATATATCACACTGATTTAAAGATCCTCATTATTTTTTATTGATTACACTTTGTCGCTGTATCCTGTGTTAGCAAGGTAGTGCAAGGAAACAGACGAAAGAATGGCCCAACCCACACATACACATGTATATACATACATGCCCACCCGCATACATATACATACCTATACATTTCAATGTTGTTATACTTTGTCGCTGTCTCTTGCGCTAGCAAGGTAGTGCAAGGAAACAGACGAAAGAATGGCCCAACCCACTCACATACGTATGTATATACATACACGTCCACACGTACATATACATACCTATACATTTCAACGTATACATATATATACATACACAGACATTCCCATCGCCACCCCACCACACATGAAATGACACCCCCCCCTCCCCCTGCATGCGAGTGAGGTAGTGCTAGGAAAAGACAACAAAGGCCTCATTCGTTCACACTCAGTCTCTAGCTGTCTTGTGTAATGCACTGAAACCACAGCTCCCTTTCCACGTCCAGGCCCCACAAAACTTTCCATAGTTTACCCCAGATGCTTCACATGCCCTGGTTCAATCCATTGACAGCATGTCGACCCCGGTATACCACATTGTTCCAATGCACTCTATTTCTTGCACACCTTTCACCCTCCTGCATGTTCAGGCCCCGATCGCTTGAAATCTTTTTCACTCCATCCTTCCACCTCCAATTTGGTTTCCCACTTCTCCTTGTTCCCTCCACCTCTGGCACATATATCCTCTTTGTCAATCTTTCCTCACTCATTCTCTCCATGTGAACAAACCATTTCAATACACCCTCTTCTGCTCTCTCAACCATACTCTTTTTATTACCACACATATCCCTAACCCTTTCATTATTTATTCGATCAAACCACCTCACACCACATGTTGTCCTCAAACATCTCATTTCCAACACATCCACCCTCATCTGCACAACCCTATCTATTGCCCAAGCATCGCAACCAGATAACATTGTTGGAACCACTATTCCTTCATACATATCCATTTTTGCTTTCTGAGATAATGTTCTTGCCTTTCATACATTCTTCACCACTCCCAGAACCTTTGCCCCCTCCCCCACGCTGTGACTCACTTCTGCTTCCATGGTTCCATCTGCTGCCATATCCACTCCCAGATATCTAAAACACCTCACTTCGTCCAATTTTTCTTCATTCAAACTTACCTCCCAACTGATTTGCACCTTAACCCTACAAAACCTAATAACATTACTCTTATTCACATTTATTCTCAGCTGTCTTCTTTCACACACTTTACCAAACTCAGTCACGAGCTTCTGCAGTTTCTCACCCGAATCAGCCATCAGCGCTGTATCATCAGCGGACAACAACTGACTCACTTCCCAAGCCCTCTTATCCACGACAGACTGCATAATTGCCCCTTTCTCAAAAACTCTTGCGTTCAACTCCTTAACAACCCCATCCATAAACAAGTTAAACAACCATGGAGTATGAACCATGTTCATACTTTTTAATATATTATTATTATCTTTTTTCATTATACTTTGTCGCTGTCTTCTGCATCAGCGAGGTAGCGCAAGGAAACAGACGAAAGAATGGCTCAACCCACCCACATACAAATGTATATACATACATGTCCACACACGCACACATACATACCTATACATTTCAAGGTATACATATATATATACATACACAGACATATACATATATACACATGTACATAATTCATTATCATTATTAATGATTATTATTATTAATAATTATAATTATTAATCATTATTAATGATAATATATTGATAATATATTTATTTATTCACTTTATTATACTCTGACGCTGTCTCCAGCATTAGTGAGGTAACGCAAGGAAACACGAAAGAATGGCCCAACCCACCCACATACACATGTATTTACATACACGTCCACATATGCACATATACATTCCTATACATCTCAACGTATACATATATATACACGTACAGACATATACATGTATACACATGTACATAATTCATAGTGTCTGCCCTTATTCATTCCCATCACCACCCCGCCACACATGAAATAACAACCCCCTCCCACCCGTATGTGCGCGAGGCAGTGCTAGGAAAAAGACAACAAAGGCCACATTCGTTCACACTCAGTCTCTAGCTGTCATGTATAATGCACCGAAACCACAGCCCCCTTTCCACATCCAGACCCCACAAAACTATCCATGGTTTACCCCAGACGCTTCACATGCCTGGTTCAATCCATTGACTGCATGTCGACCCTGGAGTACCACATCATTCCAATTCACTCTATTCCTTGCACGCCCTTCACCCTCCTGCATGTTCAGGCCCCGATCACAAAATCTTTTTCACTCCATCTTTTCACCTCCAATTTGGTCTCCCACTTCTCCTCGTTCCCTCCACCTCTGACACATATATCCTCTTGGTCAATCTTTCCTCACTCATTCTCTCCATGTGACCAAACCATTTCAAAACACCCTTTTCTGCTCTCTCAACCACACTCTTTTTATTACCACACATCTCTCTTACCCATTCATTACTTCTCGATCAGACCACCTCACACCACATATTGTCCTCAAACATCTCATTTCCAGCACATCCATCCTCCTACGCACAATTCTATCTATATCCCACCCCATGCAACCATATAACATTGTTGGAACCACTATTCCTTCAAACATACTCATTTTTGCTTTCCAAGATAACTTTCTTGACTTCCACTCATTTTTTAACGCTCCCAGAACTTTCACCCCCTCCCCACCCTATGATTTACTTCCACTTCCATGGCTCCATCCACTGCCAAATCCACTCTCAGATATATATATTCTTTCTTATATTGTTCGCCATTTCCCATTTTAGCGAGGTAGCATTAAGAACAGAGGACTGAGCCTTTGAGGGAATATCCTCACTTGGGCCCCCTTTGCTGTTACTACTTTTGGAAAATTTAAAGTGAGAGGGGAGGCTTTCCAGCCCCCCGCTCCCTCCCCTTTTAGTTGCCTTTTATGACATGCATGGGATATGTAGGAAGTATTCTTTCTCACCTATCCCCAGGGATATATATATATATATATATATATATCCTCCCCTCTCGTTTTTTTTTTTTTTTTTAATTTTCCAAAAGAAGGGACGGAGAAGGGGGCCAGGTGAGGATATTCCCTCAAAGGCCCAGTCCTCTGTTCTTAACGCTACTTTGCTAACATGGGAAATGGCGAATAGTTTGAAAGAAAGAATATATATATACTTTCAAACTTCGTAGAAGGTGACTAAAAGGGGAGGGAGCGGGGGGCTGGAAATCCTCCCCTCTCATTATTTTTTTTTTTTTTAATTTTCCAAAAGAAGGAACAGAGAAGGGGGCCAGGTGAGGATATTCCCTCAAAGGCCCAGTTCTCTGTTCTTAACGCTACCTCGCTAACGCAGGGAAATGGCGAATAGTTTGAAAGAAAGAAATATATACATATATATATGTGTATATATATATATGTTATCCCTGGGGATAGGGGAGAAAGAATACTTCCCATGTATTCTCTGAGTGTCGTAAAAGGTGACTAAAAGGGAAGGGAGCGGGGGGTTGGAAATCCTCCCCTCTCATTTTTTGATTTTTCAAAGATAGGAACAGAGAAGGGGGCCAAGTGGGGATTTCCCTCAAAGGCTCAGTCCTCTGTTCCTAAAGCTACCTCACTAACGCGGGAAATGGCGAATAGTATGAAAAGAAAAAAAATATATATGTATATATATCATCCCTGGGGATAGGGGATCAAAAATACTTCCCACATATTCCCTACGTGTCATAAGAGGCAAATAAAAGGAGAGGGAGCGGAGGACTGGAAATCCTCCCCTCCCATTTCACTTTTTCCATAAGAAGGAACAGAGAATGGAGCCAAGTGAGGATGTTTCCTCCAAGGCTCAGTCCTCATTTTTTAACTCTACCTTACTAACATGGGGAAATGGCAAATATGCATGAAAAAAACAAATAATATATATATGTGGTGGGGTGGCGACAGGAATGGATGGGGGCAGCAAGTATGAGTGTGTACATGTGTATACATGTATATGTCCATGTATGTATATGTATACATTGAAATGTATAGGTATGTATATGTGCATATGTGGGCGTTTATGTGTATACATGTGTATGTAGATGGGTTGGGCCATTCTTTCGTAAGTTTCCTTGCACTACCTCGCTGCCGCAAGAGACAGCAATTAAGTATAATGAATAAATAATTGTGAAGGTGACATATTACATACAGATAGGCTACTGAAAACTGTATACAGTATTCTCTAGTTATAATTACAATTCTTTCATTTTATTTAAGCTCTCTGTTGTGAGTAAAGGGGACTGATAACTGTTGATAGAGTCAACATATATTGTAATAAAACAGATGTAGTAGAAAAGACAAATAAGCTTTATGCCTCATCGATGAGTTTAGTTATTGAAGAAAAGAAAATGGTATGTGTAATATTTATGAAACCCCAATTTTGTACAAGAGTTTACTGTGTTTAAGGAAGAATGAAATCAGAAATTACAAACTGGATGGGCACTGACAAAAACACACAGGAGTATGCTAGAGTGTGAGTGTGCATATGGATGGGCATTCACAAAGCCACATAGGCATAGGCTAGGGTGTGTGTGTGTGTGTGTGTGTGTGTGTACTGGACGGGTATTAACAAACATGCACAAAGTCATAGGTTTCTATGTGTGAGTGTGTGTACATGCATAGGAGTAAAAGCCATGGTCATTACATACAAGGTTAAGAGACGGGGCAATGCAAAGTGTAAGACTTTCTCCCTGTAACACACAAATAGTAATCAAAGTGAATTTCTATAACTGTGATTATGAAATTCAAGGGCATTATTATATGCTTATGTAGGTAGAGGTAGATTGATAAGTCTCCAGAAGAGTTTCCCAGTTCACTGCATTTTATGCTTTTGAATATTAATTTTACAGTAAGTCAGTGAAGGATAAGGAGGAGAAAGGCAAGCACAGGGTTAAACTGTATGGAATAAATAAATCCATCTTTGGCTCTATAGATCATTTTTATGTTACATGTACTTTGTTTCCTTGCTATATGGAGGATTATCTTCTGGTATTGAAATCATTTGTTTAACATTACTCAGCAGTGATGCATTTTGTTGTGCATAGTGAAGGCATGTAAAAGTTAATCATTTGTTTAGCATTGCTCAGCAGTGATCCATTTTGTTGTGCATAATGATACATTTAAATAAAGCTTTCTCCACTTCACTTCTAAACTTTTGCATACAGTTATCAGTAAATCCTGTCTGTGCTTTTTCATATTTCCTGATAATTATGACAAATCTGATTTGGAAATATGGATCATGTGTTATGTTACTTCTTGAAATATTAAAGGATGGCAATAGCAGAAATATTACTAAGCAAAATATCATGAAACAGTCAAAGACTTGGAACACTTAAGTATTCTTTTCTAAAGAAGACCTGCTGATCTAACAACATATTTGAGATATTTACCATTGTTGAGTACATTATGATTCTGAGTATTTATGATCAGTATAACATGTTTGTTGAATTTTGAGTACATTTTGTCACATGAAATTTTCTTTTGTGTTTATGTGGACTGTAGTGATACAAAATGACATTAATGTGTAAAGCATTATTTTAGTATGTCTTGATATCATCATTCCTTTGATTATTTCACTTTTATCAGTAGCATCAAGTATTTGACTGTGTTCCTAGAAATTTCACCAGTGGGTAATTTACCAAAATAGAGCTACTAGAGTTCTATATCCTCTAAAATATATTTGTATGAATCATGTGTAAAAGTTACTGATTAAATTCCATGCAAGTCTTTCCTGTGTTTCATTCAAATTTAAGTCAATGAACCACATCAAAGTTATCAATAATACATGCAAGCAGTGGTGATGCAGTCTGATGATGACCTGTTTTCTTTCTTGAAGAATGGGCATTATGTGACTTTCTTAAGCTACTATTCAGGATATTATTATTTCTATTGCCTAGATATGTGGGCACCCAATTGGACTGTAATACCTATCAGTGACCTCACTTACCTAAAGCAATTTCTATCTACCTGCCTATCTATTACTGCATGTTCAATTCCTATTTAATACAGCCTCTAAGCATTACTCTCATACATCTCTCAGGGTTTCAGAGTGAAACATGGACTTCCACACCTATGAAACTGTTCCTTTATTTGTCACTTGACATAAGAAATTAATTTGTAAATTGGAATCAATGTCACCATTTATATCACCACCATGAACAATATACTTCCATTACATCCAGTCCCTCTGGCATATTCAGTGAATTATTCCTAAACCTAGTCACCAACAATGATTATACACCAACAATAATTAGCTAGGCTTCTACTGACTTCCGAAATACACTAAGAATGATCCTTCCTGACTAGGCTTGTACTAGATTTTCCAATAAGCCAAAATTGATCATAATAAGGATTGGATTGGATTTAGGAAAATGTTAACAATGAGCCTTGTACTATATGTTCCTACAACAATGAGATTTGTACTGCATTTTGGCAACACCAAGAATGATCCTAATATACTGATGTACGTGGCTAACATTCACATTACAATGAGGCTTGTAATATATACTGCAATACCCAAACGTTGACTAGGTTGCACTGAACTTTGCAATACACCAACAATGTAAGAATGAGGTCTGTACTGAATTTTGGAATATGCTAATAATGATTATATACCATGTACTGAATTTTGTAATATGCTAATGATTATATGCCATGTACTGAATTTTGAAATATGCTAATAATGATTATATACCGACTATGTAGTGAATTTTGGAATATGCTAATGATGATTATATACTGACTATGTACTGAATTTTGGAATATGCTAATAATGATTATATACCGACTATGTACTGAATTTTGGAATATGCTAATAATGATTATATACCGACTATGTACTGAATATTGGAATATGATAATAATGATTATATACCGACTATGTACTGAATTTTGGAATATGGTAATGATGATTATATACTATGTACTGAATTTTGGAATATGGTAATAATGATTATATACAGGACTATGTACTGAATTTTGGAATATGCTAATAATGATTATATACAGACTATGTACTGAATTTTGGAATATGCTAATGATGATTATATACCAACTATGTACTGAATTTTGGAACATGCTAATGATGATTATATACCGACTATGTACTGAATTTTGGAATATGCCAACAGTGATTATATATCGACTATGTATTGAATTTTAGAATACACCAATAATGATTATATACCAACTAAGTATTGAATTTTGGAATACAACAACAGTGGTTATATACCGACTATGTATTGAATTTTGGAAATCGCCAACAATGATTATATACCAACTAAGTATTAAATTTTGGAATATGCCAACAATGATCATATACCGACTATATATTAAATTTTGGAATACGCCAACAATGGTCCTCATGGTTTACATTTTGGAATATGCCAACAATGAGCTTATAAGGATTGTACTGAATTGTGTAATACAGCTACAATATTCCTGTGGGTCATTAAAAGTTATTATAATTTAATGTTAATATTTGATTTCTGGTGGATATTCCTGCCGTAGCAAACATTATGGTCATCATTACAAGCCAAACAAAGCCTAGGTGGCAGCCAGCAGGGCTAACTATGTTCTATGAATATATGAAAACTTATATAATGGCTCAAGGATGACTTACAATATAATATAAGAACTCTCATTATGCTCTGTTACATGAATATATGAAATCTTATATAATGGCTCAAGGATGACTTACAATATAAGAACTCATTATGCTCCGTTACATGAATATATGAAATCTTATATAATGGCTCAAGGATGACTTACAATATAAGAACTCTCATTATGCTATGTTATTTAAGGAATCTTATGTGATAGCTCATAATACCAGTTCACCAAAGGTCTCGTATGTTGCTTAAACAACTAAGATCTTAAAACATTTCCATATCAATGTTTCACGATTAACATGAGCTCATTTTTACTTTAGCTCTCATATATATATATATATATATATATATATATATATATATATATATATATATATATATATATATATATATCTATATATATATATATATATATATATATTATTTTTATTTTTTTATTTTGCTTTGTCGCTGTCTCCCGCGTTTGTGAGGTAGCGCAAGGAAACAGACGAAAGAAATGGCCCAACCCACCCCCATACACATGTACATACATACACGTCCACACATGCAAATATACATACCTATACATCTCAATGTACACATATATATACACACATAGACATATACATATATACACATGTACATAATTCATACTGTCTGCCTTTATTTATTCCCATCACCACCTTGCCACACATGGAATAACAACCCCCTCCCCCCTCATGTGTGCGAGGTACCGCTAGGAAAAGACAACAAAGGCCCCATTCGTTCACACGCAGTCTCTAGCTGTCATGTAATAATGCACCGAAACCACAGCTCTCTTTCCACATCCAGGCCCCACAGAACTTTCCATGGTTTACCCCAGACGCTTCACATGCCCTGGTTCAATCCATTGACAGCACGTCGACCCCGGTATACCACATCGTTCCAATTCACTCTATTCCTTGCACGCCTTTCACCCTCCTGCATGTTCAGGCCCCGATCACTCAAAATCTTTTTCACTCCATCTTTCCACCTCCAATTTGGTCTCTCACTTCTCTCGTTACCTCCACCTCTGACACATATATTCTCTTGGTTAATCTTTCCTCACTCATTCTCTCCATGTGCCCAAACCATTTCAAAACACCCTCTTCTGCTCTCTCAACCACGCTCTTTTTATTTCCACACATCTCTCTTACCCTTACATTACTTACTCGATCAAACCACCTTACACCACACATTGTCCTCAAACATCTCATTTCCAGCACATCCATCCTCCTGCGCACAACTCTATCTATATATAATGTTACGAACTCAGTGCTTATTTGAGCAAGGTCGCCAGTAACATATATATGTTACAAATACTATATTGATCCCTGTCTTTGCAAGGACGTTAGATTTGTTATATTGCACAACTCAGGATAACGCTATCTTAACGTTATGAGGTTAAAACAAACATCAAGGTTAGAATTACTTATAATGCAAGAATTCAAATGTACAAGGTGAACACATAAATTTGGCATGAATCATTTACGTTAACACTGAACATGAGTTAACATTGAACATAAGTTAACGTTCCAGATAAGATTTCAAACCAGATCTCTTTCCTTTATGACCCTTTGTTCAATAACATTACACTTAGACCTGACGTGACACAGTAACCATCATCGTTACACTCAGCTAAACCTAACGTGACACAGTAAACATCTTACAAACTAGGGCAGCGGTGGCTACAGGGTTCCAGACAGGGAAAGCCTACATTACCTTGCTGGGCTCGGCACTGCTGAAGGAATCTCCTCCCAGACGATGGTCTGATCCTGTTATGTGAAGGACCAGCCAGGCAGGAACAGCTAGCCACGCCTCGACCCGCCACCTATGGTTACGATACGTCAGAATGACACAGTTGCCCTTGATAGGTCAAAAGACTGATTGTCATGCCCTCATCTTGACGTGATTGGCTGAAGGAGGCCTAAGGTCCAGCCCACATATGTGGCGTGCATTCAAAATCCTTTGCTCCCTTGTGCATGACAGCAGCGAACGTACGGGATGACATACCCCACAAGTGGCCCCACCCACGCCTTGACCTGACCCCGTTGATAAGGGTTTGGGTGCTGGAGGACTGGGTCAACATCTGCTTCAAAATATAATTGCTAGGATAATAAACACGGTCAGGGAAGTGAGATCCCAGCCGATAGCAACCACTCCCTAAACCAAGGCACGCCATACACACACATACACCAAGACACACCATACACATATATACTAACATGTGGGCACACACACAAACGTGTTCGTAACAATATATATATATATATATATATATATATATATATATATATATATATATATATATATATATATATATATATATATATATCCCTGGGGATAGGGGAGAAAGAATACTTCCCACGTATTCCCTGCGTGTCGTAGAAGGCGACTAAAAGGGGAGGGAGCGGGGGGCTGGAAATCCTCCCCTCTCGTTTTTTTTTTTTTTTTTTAATTTTCCAAAAGAAGGAACAGAGGTGGCCAGGTGAGGATATTCCAAAAAAGGCCCTGTCCTCTGTTCTTAACGCTACCTCGCTAACGCGGGAAATGGCGAATAGTTTAAAAAAAAAACAATATTATATATATATATATATATATATATATATATATATATATATATATATATATATATATATATATATATACTTTTTTCATACTATTCGTCATTTCCTACGTTAGTGAGGTAACATTAAGAACAGAGGACTGAGCCTTTGAGGGAATATCCTCACTTGGCCACCTTCTCTTTTCCTTTTGAAAAATTAAAAAAAAAAAAAAAAGAGGGGAGGATTTCCAGCCCCCCGCTCCCTTCCCTTTTAGTCGCCTTGTGCGACACGCAGGGAATACGTGGGAAGTATTCTTTCTCCTCTATCCCCAGAGATGGAGTGAAAAGATATTGAGCGATTGGGGCCTGAACGTGCAGGAGGGTGAAAGGCGTGCAAGGAATAGAGTAAATTGGAATGATGTGGTATAACGGGGTCGAAGTGTTGTCAATGGATTGAACCAGGGCATGTGAAGCGTCTGGGGTAAACCATGGAAAGTTCTGTGGGGCCTGGATGTGGAAAGGGAGCTATGGTTTCGGGCATTATTGAATGACAGCTAGAGACTGAGTGTGAACGAATGAGGCCTTTGTTGTCTTTTCCTAGCGTTGCCTCGCACACATGAGGGGGAAGGGGGATGTTACTCCATATGTGGCGAGGTGGCGATGGAAATGAATAAAGGCAGCAAGTATGAATTATGTATATGTTTGTGTGTGTGTGTGTATATGTATAGGTTGAGATGTATAGGTATGTATATGTGCGTGTGTGGACGTGTATATATATACATGAGTATGGGGGGGGGGGGTTGGGCCATTCTCTCGTCTGTTTCCTTGCGCTACCTCGCAAACGCGGGAGACAGCGACAAAGCAAATAAAAAAAATAATGATAATAATATTAATATACAAGGCTAACTTTATCTTAATTATTACCATTATGAATAAATAATAATATGCAAGACCAACTTTATCTTAATATTTCGATAATTGATAAGTGAATTATCTCCATATAACGCACAATTTTGCTTAATAACGACCCTTACTACAACCTCACTTAATAACTTATAATTAACAAAATCAGTATGATAATGATGACCTCAACATGACAGAACACATGATCATAAATAATTATCCCACAGACCTAATGGACGAGTCTGGAAGACACAAGAAGTCTGCAATATGGAATGTAACATTTCCAATATGAACGTAGTTTCAATTACGTCTTATGATGGTACCTGCTGGAGATAGTCGTCTTATCTCTTTAAAAATCAAATTTGCATATGGATATCTTCATTCATGTCGCATATATCACATATACAGAGTAGATATATACCATAATTAACTCATACGAGTTCCACTTATTGTACGCTTACCGTTATATCCTGATACAGAGGTGACCAGTTTATAGTAATCTGCATATTGGGGAAGGAGGAGAGGGCTACCAATATGGCGAGTGAACCATAATTTGTAAAGAAATGTGTTATGAGGGTCGTAGAGGAAAACTTGTCAGACATTCATCCATTCTATTTTCATCTATGATTTACAGCAAAGGAAAACCCTTTATCATGATATTCTTCCTATTTAGAATAAATTATTTATCAGTTCTATAATCTGGTGGTCATAGGACGGTATGATAAATTAAGGATCACGTGATATAAATAGAAATAGATGAGGATAACTGGCAACGAATTCGTTATGGCAGCCATATTGGTCTTCATTAGACCAGCCATCGCCCAGGCCACCACAGCTACACACAACCCCACCCGACCCATTAGATCTCCCATAATGATAATGATTCCTTCGCTGGAAATCATATTATATGAAGGTTAACCACCAGTATGAGGGCGTGACCTGTGGGGGTCGTGCTCAGGGTCGTCCACCTTGATGGATGAACAAGCTTAAATGTGATGATAACTGGGAAGGTCAGGAGTCGACCATGGAGATTTATACTCTCCTCAATAAAACCAGCTGAGACAAATGAGGCTCGTTTAAATTCGTTGAACAAAGGCATAAACTAAACTTTAATAACTGAGCCATCATTCCTGACGGTGTATAGACAGGGAGGTTATAGACGAGTTTCAACATAGATACTTTCAGATAACAAGATGATTTATCACGATAACTTAACCTAGTACGTTAACTAGTGGCATCCAGTACGATAATATGATTCATAACATGGTACGTTAACTAGTGGCATCCAGTACGATAATATGATTCATAACCGGTACGTTAACTAGTGGCATCCAGTACGATAATATGATTCATAACATGGTACGTTAACTAGTGGCATCCAGTACGATAATATGATTCATAACCCGGTACGTTAACTAGTGGCATCCAGTACGATAATATGATTCATAACCCGGTACGTTAACTAGTGGCATCCAGTACGATAACATGATTCATAACATGGTACGTTAACTAGTGGCATCCAGTACGATAACATGATTCACAACCCGGTACGTTAACTAGTGGCATCCAGTACGATAACATGATTCATAACATGGTACGTTAACTAGTGGCATCCAGTACGATAATATGATTCATAACATGGTACGTTAACTAGTGGCATCCAGTACGATAATATGATTCATAACATGGTACGTTAACTAGTGGCATCCAGTACGATAAATGATTCATACATGGTACGTTAACTAGTGCATCCATACGATAAGATTCATACCCGGTACGTTAACTAGTGGCATCCAGTACGATAACATGATTCATAACATGGTACGTTAACTAGTGGCATCCAGTACGATAATATGATTCATAACATGGTACGTTAACTAGTGGCATCCAGTACGATAACATGATTCATAACATGGTACGTTAACTAGTGGCATCCAGTACGATAATATGATGGCAAGATGGACGCCCAACCCACTTCATTGGAGACTTCCTCCCGACACACCCCAGTTACCTACCATTTAAGAGCCGAGATGAAGGGAGCAGTCATTATCTTATCCATTTTTCACTTATAAGATTAAATTTCCATATCTTTCTCATCACACAGACTTTAGCGATAATATTGCACTAGTTTTATGGCTAAAGTAAGACACCAGATTCTTAAATTATGTCAGTTTGGATAAAATAATAATGAAAGTTCTTGATATAGTCAGTTATTACATGTTATATAAATATTAGAACAAATTGGCAGCACATTTCTGAGTAAATATAAGAGGGGAAAAACAAACACTGAACTGATAGCCTGAGTACAAATTCTATTGCTCATATTTACAGAGGCAGTATAGTATCAAATTTACATATATGAAGAATATTCCTCCATATATATTATATTTTCTCGCTAAGAATACATCATATATCAACAATATATCACAGATCAAGATTCTTAGAAACTAACAGAGCACAATGCTGGCTCATTATCACACTGGTCAAGTATTATAAACAATAATTATCATAAGATAAAAAATGTGACTGGTCAGTATTTTGGTGGTCGATGAAATAAGTAATAATCCTGAAGGTGGCTACCATAGGCAGGTGACGGCAGCAACACCGCATATCGTACGTCAGCCAGCCTTTGCTCTGCCATAAACACACCTTCCGTATCTACGTCGTACGTCAGCCAGCCTCAGCTCTGCCATGAACACACCTTCCGTATTTACGTCGTACGTCAGCCAGCCTCAGCTCTGCCATGAACACACCTTCCCTATTTACGTCGTACGTCAGCCAGCCTTTGCTTTGCCATGAACACACCTTCCGTATTTACGTCGTACGTCAGCCAGCCTCAGCTCTGCCATGAACACACCTTCGTATTTACGTCGTACGTCAGCCAGCCTTTGCTTTGCCATGAACACACCTTCCGTATTTACGTCGTACGTCAGCCAGCCTCTGCTCTGCCAGGCACACAACAACTTCCATAGTTACGAAGCATCTTATCACTACCTTATTACTCATTTCTTGGGACATAATGGTCATATAAATCAGGAGGCAACACACATGCATACCGTAACACGTCAACAATCAATTGGTGCATGAAAATACTTTTGTATCCTAATGTACTTCATGCACTTCTCTCTGAGCAAAATATATCAAGTAACTTTACCCAATAATATAATAAAGATAAATGAGATAATAACTGGTGTATAAATGAGATAATAACTGGTGTATATACAGACAGTTGTGGTTCCGGCAATATAGTCGTTTGAGGAAGATCCCATTGTCAGTTAAGGCTGTATGGCACGCGTTCCAGCTGTCATCCAACCTAGGTGCAGACCACTCTAGCCAGGACCATCGTGAGCCATGAGGCCCCAGGGTGGTAGACTACTGCATGACATGACCCTGGCGGCTTGAGTCATGAATTACCGCCTGCCTGACCATGGCATGACACCCTCACACCAAGCCAGCGTAATGTGGTCAAAGCCCAGCTCATCATGGCCGCCCTCATGCACTCATCACAATGACACGTCGTAGTAAATAGAGTCAGAAACTAAACTGACCACAAAATAGAGTCAGAAACTAAACTGACCACAAAATAGAGTCAGAAACTAAACTGACCACAAAATAGAGTCAGAAACTAAACTGACCACAAAATAGAGTCAGAAACTAAACTGACCACAAAATAGAGTCAGAAACTAAACTGACCACAAAATAGAGTCAGAAACTAAACTGACCACAAAATAGAGTCAGAAACTAAACTGACCACAAAATAGAGTCAGAAACTAAACTGACCACAAAATAGAGTCAGACACTAAACTGACCACAAAATAGAGTCAGAAACTAAACTGACCACAAAATAGTCAGAAACTAAACTGACCACAAAATAGAGTCAGAAACTAAAAACTGACCACAAAATAGAGTCAGAAACTAAACTGACCAAAACATCACGTCAAGGTGCAATGCATTACACATGGTTGCTGAAATACAACGAAGGGAGAGAGTCGTTCGTTCAGCTGCTCTGCTCTGTATTTATTCTTATGATCAAATGGACTGAAGTTCTGGTCATGAGGTCTGCCTGGCAACACACAGACACACCCGTTCTTATCATCATCCCTCATGAGATAACGTGAGGTGACCTGGGGGGTATGACCACCCTCCCTTGTGACCTCACAGCTCAGGTCACCACCGTACACACGCCTGATATAACGGGCCTACTGTCAGGCCACCTGTACCACCTGTACCGTACACTGGGTTACAGTAGCAGCTGTACCGTACAGTGGGGTACAACAGCAGCTGTACCGTACAGTGGGGTACAGCAGCAGCTGTACCGTACAGTGGGGTACAGCAGCAGCTGTACCGTACACTGGGTTACAGCAGCAGCTGTACCGTAGTGGGGTACAGTTGTACCGTACATGGGGGTACAACAGCAGCTGTACCGTACAGTGGGGTACAGTAGCTGTACCGTACAGTGGGGTACAGCAGCTGTACCGTACAGTGGGGTACAAGTGTACCGTACAGTGGGTTACAGCAGATGTACCGTACAGTGGGTTACAGTAGTGTACCGTACAATGGGGTACAGCAGCTGAACCGTACAGTGGTGTTCAGCAGCAACTGTACCTTACTGGGGTACAGCAGTAGTTGTACCGTGCACTGGGTTACAGCAGCTGTACCGGACAGTGGGGTACAGTTGTACCGTACAGTGGGGTACAGCAGCAGCTGTACCGTACAGTGGGGTACAGTTGTACCGTACAGTGGGGTACAGCAGCAGCTGTACCGTACAGTGGGGTACAGTTGTACCGTACAGTGGGATACAGCAGCTGTACCGTACATTGGGGTACAGTTGTACCGTACAGTGGGTTACAGCAGCAGCTGTACCGTACAGTGGGGTACAGAAGCTGTACCGTAGTGGGGTACAGCTGTACCGTACAGTGGGTTACAGCAGCAGCTGTACCGTACAGTGGGGTACAGCAGCCGTACCGTACAGTGGGGTACAGTTGTACCGTACAGTGGGTTACAGCAGCTGTACCGTAGAGTGGGGTACAGTTGTACCGTACAGTGGGGTACAGCAGCTGTGCCGTACAGTGGGGTACAGTTGTACCGCACAGTGGGTTACAGCAGCAGCTGTACCGTACAGTGGGGTACAGCAGCTGTACCGTACAGTGGGGTACAGTTGTACCGTACAGTGGGTTACAGCAGCAGCTGTACCGTACAGTGGGGTACAGCAGCTGTACCGTACAGTGGGGTACAGTTGTACCGTACAGTGGGTTACAGCAGCTGTACCGTACAGTGGGGTACAGTTGTACCGTACAGTGGGGTACAGCAGCTGTACCGTACAGTGGGGTACAGTTGTACCGCACAGTGGGTTACAGCAGCAGCTGTACCGTACAGTGGGGTACAGCAGCTGTACCGTACATTGGGGTACAGTTGTACCGTTCAGTGGGTTACAGCAGCAGCTGTACCGTACAGTGGGGTACAGAAGCTGTACCGTACAGTGGGGTACAGCTGTACCGTACAGTGGGTTACAGCAGCAGCTGTACCGTACAGTGGGGTACAGCAGCTGTACCGTACAGTGGGGTACAGTTGTACCGTACAGTGGGTTACAGCAGCAGCTGTACCGTACAGTGGGGTACAGTTGTACCGTACAGTGGGTTACAGCAGCTGTACCGTACAGTGGGGTACAGTTGTACCGTACAGTGGGGTACAGCAGCAGCTGTACCGTACAGTGTATGGTACAGCAGGAGGGTGGATGGTTCAGGTGGAGGTCGAGGTCATCAGTTTGGCCTCCAGTTTGGCCACCTTGGCCAGGATGGTTCAGGTGGAGGTCGAGGTCATCAGTTTGGCCTCCAGTTTGGCCACCTTGGCCAGGATGGAGTGTTGAGGCTGGCCCGTGGTGGTGTCTGGGGTGAGGTAGGTGAGGCTGGTGTCTGGGGTGCTGCTGCAGGAGCTGGTGTCCTCCCGCCACCTGGGGGGAAGCAGGGGCACCTTCAGGGGCGGGAGGCCCCTGCCCTTACCCCGCAGGCCGGGGCGGGGCTGGCCGGCCCCACCCTGCAGGGGGGAAGGGGGCGGGGCAACGCCCCTGCTGGGTTTACTGGCCACAGGAGGAGGCCTGGGCTTGGCACTCTCTGGGGGCGTGGGCTTAGGGTTCGGAGGGGGCCTGGGTTTCAGGTTCTCAGGGGGTGTGGGTTTGGGATTCTCAGGGGGTGTGGGTTTGGGATTCTCAGGGGGTGTGGGTTTGGGATTCTCAGGGGGTGTGGGTTTGGGATTCTCAGGGGGTGTGGGTTTGGGATTCTCAGGGGGTGTGGGTTTCCAGCCTGGGTCGGCCTTGAGGGTGGAGGGCGGCGGGGGGGCGGGTCTGGCGGGGGAAGCCAGCCCTACGTCAGGACAACTTGCTCCCTCGCCACACGGCAGGGGCGGCGCTGTGCTGGGGGCGTGGGCCAGGGGCGGCGCTGTGCTGGGGGCGTGGGCCAGGGGCGGCGCTGTGCTGGGGGCGTGGGCCAGGGGCGCGAGGACTTCGCCCACGTTGCTGTAGACGGCTTCCTGCTGAGGGTGGCGTGGAGGCGTGCCGCGGGCGGCGGGGCTGGGCAGGGGCATGGGCGCCCTGACCACCACCACGTCGCTTGCACAGCCACCGTTGTGGGTGGTGGGCGGCGGCCTGTAAGGCGTGGGTGTCTGGTGGTGGATCCTGGGAGGCGTGGGCAGTGTCTTGGTGGCAGCCCTGACGGAGCAGACGAGACGGTGGAGGTCAGTGGTGTTGAGGTAGGTGTTGCTGTGGTCCAGGTGGGCCAAGTGGACCACGTCCTCAACACGCACCTGGTACGCTCCATCACGACCCTGGTCCATGGCCTGCAAACACACACGGACACTATCTTACATGATCTAAGATCACACTGACACTATCTTACATGATCTAAGATCACACTGACACTATCTTACATGACCTAAGATCACACTGACACTATCTTACATGATCTAAGATCACACTGACACTATCTTACATGATCTAAGATCACACTGACACTATCTTACATGACCTAAGATCACACTGACACTATCTTACATGATCTAAGATCACACTGACACTATCTTACATGACCTAAGATCACACTGACACTATCTTACATGACCTAAGATCACACTGACACTATCTTACATGACCTAAGATCACACTGACACTATCTTACATGACCTAAGATCACACTGACACTATCATACATGACCTAAGATCACACTGACACTATCTTACATGACCTAAGATCACACTGACACTATCTTACATGACCTAAGATCACACTGACACTATCTTACATGACCTAAGATCACACTGACACTATCTTACATGACCTAAGATCACACTGACACTATCTTACATGACCTAAGATCACACTGACACTATCTCTTACATGACCTAAGATCACACTGACACTATCTTACATGACCTAAGATCACACTGACACTATCTTACATGACCTAAGATCACACTGACACTATCTTACATGACCTAAGATCACACTGACACTATCTATCTTACATGACCTAAGATCACACTGACACTATCTTACATGACCTAAGATCACACTGACACTATCTATCTTACATGACCTAAGATCACACTGACACTATCTTACATGACCTAAGATCACACTGACACTATCTATCTTACATGACCTAAGATCACACTGACACTATCTTACATGACCTAAGATCACACTGACACTATCTTACATGACCTAAGATCACACTGACACTATCTTACATGACCTAAGATCACACTGACACTATCTTACATGACCTAAGATCACACTGACACTATCTTACATGACCTAAGATCACACTGACACTATCTTACATGACCTAAGATCACACTGACACTACCTTACATGACCTAAGATCACACTGACACTATCTTACATGACCTAAGATCACACTGACACTATCTTACATGACCTAAGATCACACTGACACTATCTTACATGACCTAAGATCACACTGACACTATCTTACATGACCTAAGATCACACTGACACTATCTTACATGACCTAAGATCACACTGACACTATCTTACATGACCTAAGATCACACTGACACTATCTTACATGAGCTAAGATCACACTGACACTATCTTACATGACCTAAGATCACACTGACACTATCTTACATGACCTAAGATCACACTGACACTATCTTGGATGAGGTAAGATCAGACTGACACTTACATGAGCTAAGATCAGACTGACACTATCTTGGATGAGGTAAGATCAGACTGACACTATCTTATATGAGCTAAGATCACACTGACACTATCTTACATGAGCTAAGATCAGACTGACACTATCTTACATGATCTAAGATCAGACTGACACTATATTACATGAGCTAAGATCAGACTGACACTATCTTGGATGAGGTAAGATCAGACTGAAACTATCTTACATGAGCTAAGATCAGACTGACACTATCGTACATGAGCTACGATCAGACTGACACTATCTTACATGAGCTAAGATCAGAGTGACACTATCTTGGATGAAGTAAGATCAGATTGACACTATCTTACATGACCTAAGATCAGACTGACATTATCTTACATGACCTAAGATCAGACTGACACTATCTTACATGAGCTAAGATCAGACTGACACTATCTTACATGAGCTAAGATCAGACTGACACTATCTTACATGAGCTAAGATCAGACTGACACTATCTTACATGAGCTAAGATCAAACTAACACTATCTTACATGAGCTAAGATCAGACTAACACTATCTTACATGAGCTAAGATCAGACTGACACTATCTTACATGATCTAAGATCAGACTGACACTATCTTACATGAGCTAAGATCAGACTGACACTATCTTGGATGAGGTAAGATCAGACTGACACTATCTTATATGAGCTTCGATCAGACTGACACTATCTTACATGAGGTAAGGTCAGACTGACACTATCTTGGATGGGGTAAGATCAGACTGACACTATCTTACATGAGCTAAGATCAGACTGACACTATCTTACATGAGCTAAGATCAGACTGACACTATCTTACATGAGCTAAGATCACACTGACACTATCTTAAATGAGCTAAGATCAGACAGACACTATCTTACATGAGGTAAGATCAGACTGACACTATCTTACATGAGCTAAGATCAGACTGACACTATCTTACATGAGGTAGGATCAGACTGACACTATCTTACATGAGCTAAGATCAGACTGACACTATCTTACATGAGCTAAGATCAGACTGACACTATCTTGGATGAGGTAAGATCAGACTGACAATATCTTGGATGAGGTAAGATCAGACTGACACTATCTTGGATGAAGTAAGATCAGACTGACACTATCTTACATGAGCTAAGATCAGACTGACACTATCTTACATGAGCTAAGATCAGACTGACACTATCTTACATGAGCTAAGATCAGACTGACACTATCTTGGATGAAGTAAGATCAGACTGACACTATCTTGGATGAGGTAAGATCAGACTGACACTATCTTATAAGAGCTAAGATCAGACTGACACTATCTTACATGAGCTAAGATCAGACTGACACTATCTTGGATGAGGTAAGATCAGACTGCCACTATCTTGGATGAAGTAAGATCAGACTGACACTATCTTGGATGAAGTAAGATCAGACTGACACTATCTTGGATGAAGTAAGATCAGACTGACACTATCTTGGATGAAGTAAGATCAGACTGACACTATCTTGGATGAAGTAAGATCAGACTGACACTATCTTGGATGAAGTAAGATCAGACTGACACTATCTTGGATGAAGTAAGATCAGACTGACACTATCTTGGATGAGGTAAGATCAGACTGCCACTATCTTGGATGAAGTAAGATCAGACTGACACTATCTTGGATGAAGTAAGATCAGACTGACACTATTTTGGATGAGGTAAGATCAGACTGACACTATCTTGGATGAAGTAAGATCAGACTGACACTATCTTGGATGAAGTAAGATCAGACTGACACTATCTTGGATGAAGTAAGATCAGCCTGACACTATCTTGGATCATGTCTGAGTCATTATCTCACCTTGCTCAGTCTGCGTCGTAGGGTTAACAAGTAGAGCACCAGCAGGAGCAACACCACGCCCAGGACCCCGCCTACCGCCCCGCCCACAATAGCCGCGCTGTTGTATAAGGGCGGGGTGGTCCCTTCCACCTCGGGGGCGTCGTGGGGCCCCTGTGTGGCAGGGCCGGGCGGCGGCGCGATGGGCGTCATGGGTCCTGGCTGGGGCCGCGATGGTGGGCGGGGCGTGTGGGCGGGGTCTACCGTCCCGAACTCTGCCAAAAGAGGACCAATGGTTAATATCTATCTATCTACCCAACTATCCATCTATACACCTATATATCT
The DNA here is from genome assembly GCF_036320965.1 of Panulirus ornatus. NCBI lineage: Eukaryota > Metazoa > Arthropoda > Malacostraca > Decapoda > Palinuridae > Panulirus > Panulirus ornatus. The sequence continues at coordinate 13,732,095 of NC_092262.1, read as the reverse complement.
ACCCAACTATCCATCTATACACCTATATATCTACCCAACTATCCATCTATACACCCATATATCTATCCAACCATCCATCTATACACCTATATATCTACCCAACTATCCATCTATACACCTATATATCTACCCAACCATCCATCTATACACCTATATATCTACCCAATCATCCATCTACTCACCTATATATCTACCCAACCATCCATCTATACACCTATATATCTACCCAACTATCCATCTATACACCTATATATCTACCCAACCATCCATCTATACACCTATATATCTACCCAACCATCCATCTATACACCTATATATCTACCCAACCATCCATCTATACACCTATATATCTACCCAACCATCCATCTATACACCTATATATCTACCCAACCATCCATCTATACACCTATACATCTACCCAACCATCCATCTATACACCTATATATCTACCCAACCATCCATCTATACACCTATATATCTACCCAACCATCCATCTATACACCTATATATCTACTCAATCATCCATCTATACGCCTATATATCTACCCAACTATCCATCTATACACCTATATATCCACCCAACCATCCATCTATAAAGGACGGAAAGTTCCATTAGTCTGACCTTTTCATACACCTCTGTTCAGTCTACTGACACCACGTCGCCCCCATATACCACGCCTGTCCACTTCATTCTATTCCAAGCACGCCTCTCGCCATGAATGTTCTGGCAAGTGTAACCTAGCCAAACTTAACTCACCCCCAGCTTACTTCATAACCTAGCCAAACTTAACTCACCCCCAGCTTACTTCATAACATCAAGTATAGTCAGTCTTTAAGACGAAGAAAGATATATATATGGCTTCGTCCTAGCTACGTCACTTCGTTGTATAACAACTGGCCGTTATATTTCTTTCTTGTGTCTTCCCTGATGATTTGATTATTACACGAAACTGCACTTGGCAACTTATCATGTTTCATTTCTCTGTGGATAAGAAATGAAGAGTGTGGTTGAGAGAGCAGAAGAGGGTGTGTTACAATGGTTTGGACATATGGAGAGACTAAGTGAGGAAAGATTGACAAAGAGGATATATGTGTCAGAGGTGGAGGGAACGAGGAGAAGAGGGAGACCAAATTGGAGGTGGAAAGATGGAGTGAAAAAGATTTTGTGTGATCGGGGCCTGAACATGCAGGAGGGTGAAAGGAGGGCAAGGAATAGAGTGAATTGGATCGATGTGGTATACCGGGGTCGACGTGGTGTCAATGGATTGAACCAGAGCATGTGAAGCGTCTGGGGTAAACCATGGAAAGTTCTGTGGGGCCTGGATGTGGAAAGGGAGCTGTGGTTTCGGGCACTACTGCATGACAGCTAGAGACTGAGTGTGAACGAATGGGGCCTTTGTTGTCTTTTCATAGCGCTACCTCGCACACATGAGGGGAGAGGGGGATGTTATTCCATGTGTGGCGAGGTGGCGATGAGAATGAATAAAGGCAGACAGGGTGAATTGGGTGCATGTGTATATATGTATGTGTCTGTGTGTGTATATAAATGTGTACAGTGAGGTGTATGGGTATGTATATTTGCGTGTGTGGACGTGTATGTATATACATGTGTATTGGGGGTGGGTTGGGCCATTTCTTTCGTCTGTTTCCTTGCGCTACCTCGCAAACGCGGGAAACAGCGACAAAGCAATATATATATATATATATATATATATATATATATATATATATATATATATATATATATATATATATTGGCGGAATGCGTGCATAGTGCCATTGTACAAAGGCAAAGGGGATAAGAGTGAGTGCTCAAATTACAGAGGTATAAGTTTGTTGAGTATTCCAGGTAAATTATATGGGAGGGTATTGATTGAGAGGTGAAGGCATGTACAGAGCATCAGATTGGGGAAGAGCAGTGTGGTTTCAGAAGTGGTAGAGGATGTGTGGACCAGGTGTTTGCTTTGAAGAATGTATGTGAGAAATACTTAGAAAAGCAAATGGATTTGTATGTAGCATTTATGGATCTGGAGAAGGCATATGATAGAGCTGATAGATATGCTCTGTGGAAGGTATTAAGAATATATGGTGTGGGAGGCAAGTTGTTAGAAGCAGTGAAAAGTTTTTATCGAGGATGTAAGGCATGTGTAAGTGTAGGAAGAGAGGAAAGTGATTGGTTCTCAGTGAATGTAGGTTTGCGGCAGGGGTGTGTGATGTCTCCATGGTTGTTTAATTTGTTTATGGATGGGGTTGTTAGGGAGGTGAATGCAAGAGTTTTGGAAAGAGGGGCAAGTATGAAGTCTGTTGTGGATGAGAGAGCTTGGGAAGTGAGTCAGTTGTTGTTCGCTGATGACACAGCGCTGGTGGCTGATTCATGTGAGAAACTGCAGAAGCTGGTGACTGAGTTGGTAAAGTGTGTGGAAGAAGAAAGTTAAGAGTAAATGTGAATAAGAGCAAGGTTATTAGGTACAGTACAATTGAGGGTCAAGTCAATTGGGAAGTAAGTTTGAATGGAGAAAAACTGGAGGAAGTAAAGTGTTTTAGATATCTGGGAGTGGATCTGGCAGCGGATGGTACCATGGAAGCGGAAGTGAATCATAGGGTGGGGGAGGGGGCGAAAATCCTGGGAGCCTTGAAGAATGTGTGGAAGTCGAGAACATTATCTCGGAAAGCAAATATGGGTATGTTTGAAGGAATAGTGGTTCCAACAATGTTGTATGGTTGCGAGGCGTGGGCTATGGATAGAGTTGTGCGCAGGAGGATGGATGTGCTGGAAATGAGATGTTTGAGGATAATGTGTGGTGTGAGGTGGTTTGATCGAGTGAGTAACGTAAGGGTAAGAGAGATGTGTGGGAATAAAAAGAGCGTGGTTGAGAGAGCAGAAGAGGGTGTTTTGAAGTGGTTTGGGCACGGAGAGAATGAGTGAGGAAAGATTGACCAAGAGGATATATGTGTCGGAGGTGGAGGGAACGAGGAGAAGAGGGAGACCAAATTGGAGGTGGAAAGATGGAGTGAAAGAGATTTTGTGTGATCGGGGCCTGAACATGCAGGAGGGTGAAAGGAGGGCAAGGAATAGAGTGAATTGGAGCGATGTGGTATACCGGGGTTGACGTGCTGTCAGTGGATTGAATCAAGGCATGTGAAGCGTCTGGGGTAAACCATGGAAAGCTGTGTAGGTATGTATATTTGCGTGAGTGGACGTATGTATATACATGTGTATGGGGGGGGGGGGGGGGGTTGGGCCATTTCTTTCGTCTGTTTCCTTGCGCTACCTCGCAAACGCGGGAGACAGCGACAAAGTATAAAAAAAAAAAAATATATATATGTGTGTGTGTGTGTGTGTGTGTGTGTGTGTGTGTGTGTAGCAGGGAGGTATGAGCATAGGTTTGCTAACTTTACTTCCCACCACAAAATGAATTCCACATATATTGCAGGCTGTGTGGCATAGGCAATTACATCAAAAACAGAGGAGTCACTAGAGGTGTCAGGAGGCCTCGGTAACCCAGTAGTGACCACAGAGTGGCTGTGTGCCTTCATCAGACTCATCATATCTGTTGTGTCCACCAGCATGCCCATATCTAGAGAAGGCTTGCCCGGCATAAATGTTTTTTCCTCATTAGGAATGCTTTATTTTTAATTCATAAGGCAATGCTTTTGACTTTTTGTGCATTTAGTTTGTTCATGTTAACTGAGACAGCACAGACAACTGAAAACCCTAATCAAGGCCATCTTATTAATGCTTGACTCCATCTTGTGTGTTGTCTTTTGGAAGTTGAAATACAAGGGAAAGATTCCCAGCTGTCCTTTCCCGCCCCCCTCAGCTGCCTTCTACAACATTCAGGGAATCCGGAGGTAGAATTCTTTCTTCCCTACTCCAGGAATGAAAAATAGATATCATAATGAAACTTCTGTTGAGATGTGGCAAAATTAAGAAAGCATCAGCTGACCTTTTCCAGGTAGTGATGGGTCCCTTTACCATTTTGGTCAACCTTTCCATGTTTCTCTGATCAACTGCACCTTGTTTCTTCAGCTGTGGTGTAGACTGGTTTTGTACATACTCCCCTTGTTTATATTGATCCTGTGTTCTTGAAATGGGCTTGAAATACAGTTGAATGCTTGGAGTTAGTGAGTTTATTTTTCTAGTGAGTATATGCATTACACATGACAGTTGGAGACTCAGTGTGAATGAGTGTTTTTTTTTTCTTTTTTTTTTCTTCCTGGCGCTACCTCGCTGGAGGTGTGTGTGTGTGTGTGTGTGTGGCGGTGGGAGTGAGTGGGGGCAGCGGGTATGAAGAGTGTGTGCACGTGTATGTGTGTGTATGTCTGTGTGTGTAAAAGTTGAAATGTATATGTGCGTGTGTGGACGTTTGTGTATGTGGGTGGTTGGGCCATTCTTTGTCTGTTTTCCTTGCCCTGCCTCGCTGACGCGAGAAACAGCGATTAAATATAATAAATAAATAAATCATATATATATATATATATATATATATATATATATATATATATATATATATATATATATTATCCCTGGGGATAGGGGAGAAAGAATACTTCCCACGTATTCCCTGCGTGTCGTAGAAGGCGACTAAAAGGGAAGGGAGCGGGGGGCTGGAAATCCTCCCCCTCTTGTTTTTTTTGTTTTTTTTTTCCCAAAGAAGGAACAGAGAAGGGGGCCAGGTGAGGATATTCCCTCAAAGGCCCAGTCCTCTGTTCTTAACGCTACCTCGCTAATGCGGGAAATGGCGAATAGTATGAAAGAAAGAAAGAATATATATATATATATATATATATATATATATATATATATATATATATATATATATATATATGAACAAAGTGCACAGGAACGTGCACCTTTTTTTCTTTTTTTCCAAAGGAAGGAACAGAGAAGGGGTCCGGGTTAGGATGTTTCCTCAGAGGCCAAGTCCTCTGTTCTTAACGCTACCTCGCCGATGCGGGAAATGGCAAATAGTATGAAAGAAAAAAAAAAAAAAAAAATATATATATATATATATATATATATATATATATATATATATATATATATATATATATATATATAATGACGTAGGCAGGAAAAATAACAAGGTCCAAAAGACTTCTTTGTCACTGGCGCTTAAAATTGCCTTCCTTATTAACTTATTTCTTGAAATGCTCCTCAATGTCCCTTGTAAATGTTTTTTTTTTTTTTTTTGTTAAAGATGAATGATTAAAAGGTCGTGGGTTTTGCTACGGCGGCGGTGAGATGGCAGATAATGATATACTGTTCCTGAAGACATGCACAGCCTAGTGCATGACTGTCTACCCTCCGTACCTCCCTCCCTCTCTTACTGCACAGGGTGGATAAAAAAAAAAAAAAAAAAACAATGTTTACGACCCGCTGACATAATTCGGTGTTTGAGCTCAGCCAAAATAAATATATGAGTTCGACTCACAACATGAGAGGTCGGCCCTCACAGGTATTATGAGTCAGGTCAGGTCTAGCAGTTTGAGCATCTGCTCACATGGAGGTCAATTACGAAGTGTGTGTGTGTGTGTGGGGGGGGGGGGGGGTCAAGATTTTTGAAACATCCTGTATATGTACGATACTTTTTCCCACATACACAAACACATATATCTACCGAAAACTCCTTATATATCCGAGCTGAATTGTAGTTATTCTACTAAATCTACGGTCGTACGTAAGGCTTCTACTCTCCCCTAATCCTCGTGACGAATCATTTGTGAAAAAAGAAGTATTTAGGAGAAAAATGATCGTAACATTGTAGTCCGGGGAGGGCCGCTCGCCTGTGAGGATGGGTTTCCCGAGTAGGTCGGGTTTTTACAGTGGTGGACGTGAGCCGTCGTGACACAAGCCCTACGTCACCTCCTGCGACGCCGTCCACCTCCCTTACGTCACTAAGGACAGGATGGGGGGAGGGGAGGGGAGAATCCTGAGCCTCGAGACGCCATTATTCCTTGACGCGACCATGTTGGATGGGGGGGGAGGGTTCACAAGGAGTTCTAAGCTCAAGGTTCACTGGTTCACGCTCAAGGGTCGCTTCCTCGTAGTTCATTGAGTCATTCACGGCTTCGAAGAAGTGGCACGCCTCACGGTAAGAGGTCGTTATCGTAACCACTAATTACGTTGTGGCAATTAAGACAAATTACCGTGCTCGAGATTCACATTACCGTACGCAACACAGAACGTAGGTTATCGTACTCACGACTTACGGACTCGTATCCAAATTACCCTGTTGACACCAAAGTTATTCAGTTATTGTCAGTATATTAAATGTTCCAAATATGTGTTTTGTAGAACAAGAGATTATTCATCTTTTTTGTTAATTACGAACAGAAATGAATAATAAGACCACTTAAGAGAACAGTAAAAGGCAGAGCCTTCGTACGATAGACTTAAAAGTGTTGTACCAAAAGGTTATATCTATCGCATAACAAGATTTCAAGAGTTCTTCAGTGTTCAACTGAACCTGAAATTCTCAGTGTTCATCAGAGAAGCCTCTACGTACGCACGCGCAAAATGTTTGTCGTAATTTGTTTCGACCACACTAAGGGAACACGGTATGATATGTTGGGACCACGATGTCTGGCCAGGGTGGGGTGGGGCTGTACCTGATTGAGCAGATGAGCAACATGGTAGCCCTGGTGCCAGACCCAGCTGTGGGTGTACACGGGAGGGAAGACCTCCCACACCATCGTAAGGTAAGGTGTCACACGCAGCTGGTCTTCCTATACGAACATAATAATTACAGTCCGTCCCAGGTGGCAGCATTCAGTGGGTACAGCGTCTTGTAATTACCAATTCTCCAAGCCTAGCAGCTACGAGCTGGCATTGGTCGAGAGTGGTGTGGGCTGCCATGCCCTGCTACATTTCGGAGAAACAAGTGACTCACACACACTGTCCAGTTTGCTCCTCCTCACCGTGGACTACCCCCCCACGGACGACAGTGTCATCATCACAGGAGAGCGACCGTCGTCGTCGTCAGCCATCATGGGAAGCCCACAGCTGGGAGGAGCGTATCCGGCGGCCACCCGCCTGTCGTAGCTGTGTCTAGCAATGCTCTTACGTGTGAAAGGGAAAGCCGCTGTTTCCCGATACAGCTGTAAGGCGTCGCTGTAACTTCCAGGTACAGGGAGAATACAGACAGGATACAGCGATACACAGACAGGATACAGCGGCACAGAAGGGCAGACTGCCTCCACCTACCACACACCATCAAGGTAGACAAAGGCTGCATCAACGAATCTTGTCTTTGTTCTCAAATGGCTCGTGGCTCTGTCCTTGTTGTCCAATGTTTCATAAAGGTTTAACACATTGTAAATGGCCCCAGTCTCCCTTCATAAAGGTTTAACACATTGTAAATGGCCCCAGTCTCCCTTCATAAAGGTTTAACACATTGTAAATGGCCCCAGTCTCCCTTCATAAAGGTTTAACACATTGTAAATGGCCCCAGTCTCCCTTCATAAAGGTTTAACACATTGTAAATGGCCCCAGTCTCCCTTCATAAAGGTTTAACACATTGTAAATGGCCCCAGTCTCCCTTCATAAAGGTTTAACACATTGTAAATGGCCCCAGTCTCCCTTCATACAGGTTTAACACATTCTAAATGGCCCCAGTCTCCCTTCATAAAGGTTTAACACATTGTAAATGGCCCCAGTCTCCCTTCATATACCCCAGACAAACGGTGATGGGTCAACTTACATCCCCCCCCCCATCCCCGCAACAAAGGTGTTGACCTGACCAGCGTCGAGCCGGAAGTGTGGGTCAACTTACGTGACCCTCCTTAAACGTGACCAGCGTCGAGCAGGCAGGAGCTTTTTTACTCACCTAAGTCGACATCGACCCACTCAGCATCCGAGTCCATAATGATCTGACCGTAGTTGAGGAAGTAGATCTAAAATCCGGTCAGTTAATGGCGTCTGCTGTATCCACTCGACAACTTTCACATTCACACCAAAATAACCACAAATGTCTTCTGAGGAACAGAAAAATCTGTTTCTAATTAACGAGTAATTAACAACATCCCTCACGAGGGAAACTGTCACAACCTTACTGAGGGAAACTGTAACAACCTTAACCCTCCGCTGCTACTACGCTACTGATTTAATTTTGTGAATGAAGAAAATGGAGTTGTGATGACGTCAGCCGACTAATGCAGTGCAGATGCCATCCGTCTCTTTTCAGATCATTTACTGAACGTTTTTTTTTATTGTCCTAAACTTCATCCACAACCATATTTGTGGCGTATATAGATCTACTTACAAGGAAGTGATAGAATTTGAACATCAGGAAACAAAGGTTTTGTAAATTTTTTTATCATGAAAATCTGGCATCGAATCAATGACGTCATGGTGAATCATCTTCAAGCTCCTCCCATCGCGAAGACTCCAACATGGCCGTACACGGATCCTCTCTGGATAAATTCACACATTCTAAGCCATTACCTCCACACATCACCCTCCCAATTGGCCGTCAGTGTCATCAAAGTAATTATTGACGACGCGGGAAACTTTGAGAGCAAGTTGGTGGGCGTCAGACTGAGCTACATGGGATAATCCGTTGCTTACGGCGAGTAACATCCCTTGGGGACATCGTAACATTCCCAGAGGACGTCGTAACTTCCTCAGGGGACGTCGTAACATTCCCAGGGGACGTCGTAACATCCTCAGGGGACGTCGTAACATCCCCTGGGGACGTCGTAACATCCCAGGGGACGTCGTAACATCCCCTGGGGACGTCGTAACATCCCAGGGGACGTCGTAACATCCCAGGGGACGTCGTAACATCCCCTGGGGACGTCGTAACATCCCAGGGGACGTCGTAACATCCCCTGGGGACGTCGTAACATCCCCTAGGGACGTCCTTGTATGATATCCTTCCGCGGTGGCGATGACGTCACGGCTGGTGGTGTTGGTGGATGTCTTAGGAGGGTGTGTACCCGCAGCTGGTGCTGTTGCAGACCATTAATGTCACGGTATATGTTTCTTCATCTGTTCTTCATTGGTGACTAACGTTCACCCAAAGTTACACGGAGAAACTTAGAAGTTTTGGTGTTAAATAAGTCATGAAATTCAGGAACTTAATGATTGACATTATGTCCTTCCCTCAAGGCAGGCAACTCCCGCTTGACCTCAGTCATTCTCAAGCACTACTTCCTTGACTCTACTGCCCTCCCTCACGTAGCAGACGTCTGCTGCCCCCACACACACACTCACCTCTGGCTCCAATATGTCCCCGACAATATGTCCCCGGCAATGTCTCCAACAATATGTCCCCGACAATATGTCCCCGGCAATGTCTCCAACAATATGTCCCCGACAATATGTCCCCGGCAATGTCTCCAACAATATGTCCCCGACAATATGTCCCCGGCAATGTCTCCAACAATATGTCCCCGACAATATGAGGCAGACACGTACTTTGTATAAACTTGTGAGCTGATGATAAGGTGTGCGTGTGCTCAGATTAACGTAAAGCAATACGTCATGAGCGTGGTGGGTCGGTCTGGGTTCGTTGTAAGGCATTTGGTCTTCCGTATCTGGGGTGACACTTAAGCAGCCAGCCACCTCCCCGTGCACATCATCAGCAAACACATGCATGATGCAAGCATGCACACATAACCAGGAACAATACCGGCTTCCAAGGTTACTGTGTGCAACAACAATTAGGAAGAAAACATCAGCTGCATCTTGTGTCGTGCAGATCCAATGTCGAAACATTAAAGCACAAGTTCCATTATTCTTCAACCTGGTCAAAAATATAATTGTTATGCACGTCCTCCTGTTCAGGGAGAATATATGTACTTCCTCCTGTTCAGGGAGAATATATGTACTTCCTCCTGTTCAGGGAGAATATATGTACTTCCTCCTGTTCAGGGAGAATATATGTACTTCCTCCTGTTGAGGGAGAATATAGTTGCTATGTACTTCCTCCTGTTGAGGGAGAATATAGTTGCTATGTACTTCCTCCTGTTCAGGGAGAATATAGTTGCTATGTACTTCCTCCTGTTGAAGGAGAATATAGTTGCTATGTACTTCCTCCTGTTGAAGGAGAATATAGTTGCTATGTACTTCCTCCTGTTGAGGGAGAATATAGTTGCTATGTACTTCCTCCTGTTGAGGGAGAATATAGTTGCTATGTACTTCCTCCTGTTGAGGGAGAATATAGTTGCTATGTACTTCCTCCTGTTGAGGGAGAATATAGTTGCTATGTACTTCCTCCTGTTGAAGGAGAATGGTGAGATGCCTGAGGATTGGCGGAATGCGTGCATAGTGCCATTGTACAAAGGCAAAGGGGATAAGAGTGAGTGCTCAAGTTACAGAGGTATAAGTTTGTTGAGTATTCCTGGTAAATTATATGGGAGGGTATTGATTGAGAGGGTGAAGGCATGTACAGAGCATCAGATTGGGGAAGAGCAGTGTGGTTTCAGAAGTGGTAGAGGATGTGTGGATCAGGTGTTTGCTTTGAAGAATGTATGTGAGAAATACTTAGAAAGGCAAATGGATTTGTATGTAGCATTTATGGATCTGGAGAAGGCGTATGATAGAGTTGATAGAGATGCTCTGTGGAAGGTATTAAGAATATATGGGGTGGGAGGAAAGTTGTTAGAAGCAGTGAAAAGTTTTTATCGAGGATGTAAGGCATGTGTACGTGTAGGAAGAGAGGAAAGTGATTGGTTCTCAGTGAATGTAGGTTTGCGGCAGGGGTGTGTGATGTCTCCATGGTTGTTTAATTTGTTTATGGATGGGGTTGTTAGGGAGGTGAATGCAACCATTCAACATATGCTGTTTCCGTGACATAAGGCACTACAACCATAACATATGGCAATGCTTGCAATACATTAATATATAAATCTGATGTGAATGTAGATAAAACTTGTTTATATTTATTCCTAAAGTAAAGTCGTAGTCGAGGGCAACGAATCGGACGTTGACTTTGCTACATGTGATATCGTACGTTGAATTGAAAAGTTAATTTATTTATTAATATTAACCTATTGCATGACGTTATGATAATATTTCATAGCTCATATATACTCTTTAAATGTTTTACTTGCTTTATATGAACAACATGGATCATTTACACTACATGCGAGCATAAGAATGAATGCTTTTGACTTTACATGTTTGTTTTGATATGGGTCAGGATTTTATTTAATGATTAATTTATGGTTGATAGGCACTTGATATAACCACAATTTACACTAAGTTATCTTTGGTGTGTTGTTTATTATGAAGGTGAGGACAAGAACGGCCTAAGTTCCAGTGGGTAATGTCACACCCCAGGAACCGTCAGGTCAAATCTCCCTTTGTTGATATCCTTGTAATATTCTTATCGTTTAATGAAAGTTATTGTGGAGAATGAATTAATACTGGAATAGTGAACTTAGGGCTATTTGTATTTTAATGGGAAATGTTACTGGTTGTGGGGAGGGCCATGAAGATGACAGAAAACGTGTCATTACTTCATCAAGGGTAATTCACTTTCAGAAATCAATAGAATCCATGGAAATCTTGTATAACTTTGCATCAGAGTTATACAAGATGTCTTTGTGAGCAATATTGAATCTGAATTATTCCTGCAGTTTTGTCTGTTGTGTTCCGCGTCATAAAGAAGGTGCACTGCAGTTGACAGTGTGTCACATCAGATTTTTGGCTCCGAGAATGGACATGGAAAAAAAATTGAATATTGATATGAGATCATAAGTCAAGTCTTATCCTGATGTGGAAAAATGCCGTTGAAATGTCATCTGTGAAAGCTACTGTTGGTGAGGTGGTTTTCATTGGAAATCCTAAGATGAACAGGTGTTTAACTTCATTAATAATCCTTAACCTTCCTCAATTTCCCTGATCATTATAGCTTTCTGTATTGTCATCGTTATGATTATTGAGGAAAAGAATACCCCAGTCGTGTTCCCCAGTCTTAAGAAGTCCTAAGAGATTCATAATACATAATGATCTTGAATCCGAGATTCCTCCCATGTGGATGGTTTCTCCCTTATAAGAAGTCATCCATTTGCTTTTTATCTTTTTCATCTTTTTACCACACTAGTTAGTGGAGACTAGTTCAGTTGGTGTTGTTTTATAAGTACCATTCAAGACTTCTTCCTCATCCCATACTAATGAGATTGAGAGATGGGGTTGCACATCCTTTAAAAGCACCCTAATGGTTGTTTTCTTACATGTTTTGCCATACAAGCTTTAAGTTTAGTTGAAAATATGTCAAATTTCCCAATTTCCCTCGAAAAATTTCACCTGTGATGTGAAAATGAATATTTATTCTTGCAGAGATCACTCTCAAAAGTAGAAATGGATTGAAAATTTAAAAAAGAGAGACTCAATAAAACAGATTTTTCATGGCAAAATACACAATGAATATAAACTTTCAGAATAACATTATTTTCATATTATATATGTTATGATACATATTTATATGAGAAGTAGTTGTTTCCCCACTTGTATTGATTATGTTGTCCCACCATTGGTTTTCTCTGAGACAAGATTAATAAACCCATGATTTTAGTATCTTCCCATCCTCAGAGTTAACTGAGTTTAGGAAAGATTTACCGTCTTTGATATCGATCCATTTACCTTGTTCCCTAACTTCATTAACTTGTGCCAGCTAGCTCTTTTGTCTAAACCTCTACTCAAGTGCGAGAGCATCAGTTTTTCCTCATTTAATGTGTTATCTAGATTACATCCATCTGACATGGTAGTTATGTAGATTTATCTTAATTTCTTTATATTTAAGTTTTGTTGATTACTTGTCAGATTTCCTTAACCCATAATATGTCACTGAATTTTATGGGTCTTGGAAGATAACTAATTGTTCATATGGACATTAATTTATATTTTTATTTGATCATAGCATGTGAGGGAATTCTGCCTCATAATTACAGGTGTGATATATGTGAAGATGGACTTTCACTGCTGTGTAAGTTGGTTATGGAGTGTACTAGCCATAGGAATTGGAGTTGCCATCATCAGAATCTTCTCAAGAAAAAAACGAGATCTGCAAGGAAAACATGTGTTGGTGAGTTTCTGTAATTAAGTATTATGATAAGATATAGTGATTGAAGTTAGTTATTTTGATAGTTTGGTTATTTGCTTATGGAATATGTCCTTTGCCTATCTGTTCACATAGCAATGCATCCTATCAATCACAAAAACAATGGTCTTGGTTTAAGAAGGATCATCGTATACATTCCACCAATTATGTAATAATTGCTTAAAAGTGTGTTGAATTTCAGTTAAAAGTGTGTTCAAGTTCAGTTAAAATCTTAAACCTGATAGAAAACTCTCCTGGGGTGTAATTAGTGATTGCACCCCAGGAAAGGGGATAAATAGGCCCATATAATCCACATATAGTGTCTTCTATAGTCAACTAGGCCCTGCCTTCAGATTTCAGACTTTGGGTACTCACAAATCTTCCTTTCCTCATCAAATGCAACAGTTATGAAATGTATACAACTAGATCAGCCACAGTTTGTACTCAGTTCTAAATGCCACCCTGCCAGCCATACACCCATGCACTTCACAGATATGCATGTGTAGCTCTTTACCATTGTTGTTGTAGACACTGTCCTTCACTCCAACAGTGAAAACACTTTCTCATTATATCTCAAGATCCATCACGCCCAAGATGCATCCACAGAAGATACTGGACATTGATGGTGATGATTAGCTCAAGTCAAGGTACTTGTGAGTGCAGCTTCCCTTGAGATGTCACAGAAGTCAACGCTGTATAAAACTCAGTTTAAGTAGCCCATAGCTTGGCCAATACTTCCCTGATCAGAAATGGCCTTGGAGACCCAGATAGTCTTGCTTTCTTCCTGTACTCAAGTTTAACCTCTCAGATGCTACAATAATTCACTGTCTCATGTCCCCCTTTTATTGGTATATTTACCTGTTTCTTCTTTACCCCTGTTTGAACCATGATTTACGTAAGACATGGATATTTTATGGATGCCACTAGCACCCAGTAAGTGCTGCCCTTTACCCATGCCATGTTAAAGTTCCCAACCAAAATGATGATCCATACATCAACTGATGCTGTCACTGCCACCCACCAAATAATTTAGTTTATTCTTGTTTTCTTTGTTATCACCATAATTTCAATACAATATATATATGTTGAAATGTCAATATATTCTTTTTAAGCTTGTGTTTTGTAATATGCATAAAGATTTTTTTTCATACATTTTCGCGATATTCCACGTTAGCATGGTAGTGTCAGTAACATGACTGAGCCTTGGATGGAAAAATCCTCTCTACTTCTGTTCCTTCTTTTGGAAAAGTAAAACTGGATGGTAGGATTTCCAGCCCCCCTACTCCCACCCCATTTAGTTGCCTTGTACGACACACAGGGAATTCATGTTCAGTATTCTTTCTCCCCTATTCCCAGGAATATAAGTAAAGATATATAATGATTATGTATGATGTTTTTGATAAGTGTTTGTGATTTGGTTATACAGAAAGCATCCATTTGAATCCAGTGCTTTAATTATTTCTTTTGGGGGGCACCCTCTGCAGTTCATTCATTATCATAAGTGTGTATTATGTATTGTGCTATGTAAAGATATATAGTAATACTATATGATTTTTTTGACAAGTGCTTGTTAGCTGGCAGCAAGGGGCTGCTTAACATCCCCTTTAATCCAGCACTAGTAATTTTCGTCCATGCACTTCACAATTTGTTCATCAATATAAGTGTGTAAGCAGCAAGAAATCTGTTACACTTGAGCAAGTTTATGCCATTTTGCAGGCATCATTTTTCTTCATAAATGTTTTCTCTTTACCAAAAGTTGTTTCTGATGATATTCCCTGATATGAAAACTTATGTTTTATCTTGATAAAAGTCTTAAAAAAGGAACATTTATCATTTTTTTTTATTATTATTTTGCTTTGTCGCTGTCTCCCGCACCTGTGAGGTAGCGCAAGGAAACAGACAAAAGAAATGGCCCAACCCACCCCCACACACATGCACACACACACACGTCCACGCACCCAAACATACACACCCACACATCCCAACGTACACACATATATACACACACAGACATACACATATACACACATGCACACAATTCACACGTGTCTGCCCCTACTCACCCCCATCGCCACCATGTATATATTGGATTATTCACAATCCTTGTGAATACAGCTGGAAATTAATTCCACAGCCAAAGGTTTAAGAATGTGTGTGGCATGAAGCATTTGTAGAGGATGGGACCTGTATCTTCCAGGGATCACACCATGTGGATGTGACCCCTCTGCTTCCCTGTTGGTTCTTCAACAGAGAACAGAGGGTTGTCTCCCAACATTCATATTTATGGTACAGTAAAACTATCCTGGAGTTTGTTTGGGTATCATTCTACGCTTAGAAAAGACATACTAAATAACAAGAACATGGAGATGATATATGTTCCCAGTAGGTTAGACTACACCTGCGGATTTCCTTATGTGCCTGTACATCTAATTATATGGATCTTTTGCTTCCCTGTGATTTATTTCTTTCATTTGAAATTGAGTGCTATTGAGAAAGTGATTATGGAATTAAAGAACATTTTGTAATTTCAGATAACTGGAGGTTCTAGTGGAATTGGTCTGAGTGTTGCTCATGATGTTGCTCGTAGAGGTGCAAGTGTTACTTTGGTAGCAAGAGATGTTAACAAACTTGAAAGGGCCAGAGATGAGGTGGAGAAAACAATTTCCAGGGTTGCAGCTGGAGGAAAGGCCCAGTTCTTTTCAGGTGTGGAAATTTTATTTACTGTCTAACTGTATAATATACACTTTTTTTTTTATTATTGTACTTGCTCACCTCACCTCTCCATGAACACATGAAGCTATTACTGGGAAAACAAAGCTGTCTTTCAGTAAGAATGTTATTTTCACCAGTTAACATTTCTATGCGAGTCCCCACTGTCAAACAAAAGGATATGTACAAATTCCTCCAGAACAGTTATAAAGGAATCTTTTGTGGGCTTAACAATTACATAGTGATGCAACTACTACTTGCTTGTGGTTAGAAATGTAAGGAATGAGTGGTAAAATTATTTGGGCTTTATTGTGGAAAAAATGTACCTAGCTACCATACCAAATCATGCCAATACTCATGAGTGTTTCACTAATATGAAGCTCTTAAGTAGTAAGAATGATTAATGAGCTGGTTTGCATTAATGCTAATCCTTTTTTCCATAGATTTTGCCCTAAGGATTATATTTTCAGCCATCAGGCAAATTAGCCATACAATTAGTTACTTTAGAAACTTTTTATGTGACTAACTGTATGGGCCTTTTCCACACACAGGGAATGACTAATTGATTAACTCAGAGGAGTGTTTCTGCCAGATGACTCAGAGTAGGCAACCAACAGCCTCTAATTTGGACTTGAGTATTCACCACTTATGCTATAATATCTTTGATTGCTAACCTCCTTATGTTATACTCCAAAAAAAAAAAAAAGGTACATACTAGGTTTGTTTGATACCAGCCAGAAGGTACATACTAGGTTTGTTTGATACCAGCCAGAAGCTGAAGGAGGAGTCAACAAACAGCTTTCTGTATTGATAGAGTATTGGTGCTCATTAGGAGTATTTTTTCGATGCTGCATCAAAACTTTTTCCTTTCACACACTCCCAGACTGTCACCATCTTTATGTGTTTCTTTCTAATGTCTTTCATTAGAGCTGCGTCACCTGCAAACAGCAATTGATTTACCTCCCATAACCATGCATCTCCCAGAATACTGTAGATCTGGCCCTTGTTCTTAGACACGTACATTAACACCTTAACCACCCTGTTTCTAAATAATCTCAAAAACCATGGTGACATCACTCATCCCTGATGCTTATCCACCTCTCTAGGAATTACTTAGCTTTCTCCCATCCTACCCATACACATGCTTTACTCTCTTTGTAAAGATTCCTCTCAGTGTTTAGTAGCTTTAGATTTGCCTCATATATTTATAGCATCTTTTGCAATGCTTTTCTCTCAAGCCTTTCATTTGCTTGCATCCAGATCCATGGATGCCACATTCATTTCACTATTTTGTTTCAAGTATTTCTCATACCAGTTCTTCAAAGCAAACTCCTGGCCCACACATCCTTTACCTCTTCTGAAGCCACATTGCTTATTCCCAGTCAGTTGTTCTTTGAATGACACCACCGTCTCAGTCATCACTCTTCTGTACACCTCACCAGTTATACTCATCATACTTAGACCTCCATACATCAATCATTTACTTTCGTCTCTTGTGACTTTATATAAAGGCACCATATGTGTATTCTGCCAGTTTTCAGGTACCTCACCTTTGGCCATACTAGAGGTGGCATCTGATGAGTATGAAACTTCTTCCATGTAGTCTGTGTACACTGAAAATTATGAATGTCAAATAACTTAACTATCCAGTCAAGGACACTGCCACCTCTTTCTTGAGAAATGCATTTTCAGTCCATGCCATTTTGTCACACTTCTTACACAAGGTTTTAACTTCCTCTCTTTTCATCTTATAGGTTGCAGTAACTCATATTCCATGTGCAACCTCAGGTGCCATTTCACTAAGTGCACTTATCCTCACATGTGCCAGAATATGGGAGTTTTGGAAGCATGGAATGCTGGACTAGAAGCTTTAGTGGTTATGGGGTTATTTTCTGAAAAACAAGTGAACCAAAACATTTTTATCAGTATTTTGGGCATAAATTCATGCAGGCTAATGTTTATTTGTTCAACAGCTGATCTAGCCAGTGATGCAGACAAGGTTGCAATGGTGGTCAAGGATGCCGAAGCTAGCCTGGGACCCATCTATATGTTAGTGAACTGTGCTGGTTTTGCTAAGGCACAGAAGTTTGAAGATATCTCGCCACAGCTTGTCAAGGTGTTGGACCACTTTTGATTAATTCAGCTTTTTTCATAGTGTGATAGGCCAGCCAAATTAGCAGACAAATGTTCTTGTGTTTGTATATTCATAGTTACCTATTTGTACTGTACGAGGCAGGAATTTTGCAGTCATCAGACCATCTGTATTAACCATATCTTCAACATCTTATTTCATTCTTCCACCACTCTTCTACTATAAGAATCACATCTTTGTCAACAAATTTCTTGCAGAATTCCATGTTATGTCTTGCTGTTTTATCCTTACATCCTTTGAAAAAATGTTCACTGTTTATGTCATCAGTCTTTTAGAAACTAAGAGACTGTAATCAGATTTCCCTTCAGTATCCTGTCATTCATGGTGGGCAGATTTATGGTCTTTAACCTTTCCTTGTAAGTCAGCTCTCATAGATTTATAACCATCTTTGTTGGTCTCCTCTGGACCTTCCCTTTCCTTGAAAGTGTAAACATGACCAGAAACTAAGTTTTAAAGGAGACTCTGTGTATCACCCTTTTGTGGGCATATGAGCTTACAAAGATTTATGATAGAAATGAAACTTACCAAGAATAGAAGAGAGAATGAGATGAATATGGTGAATATGGGAAGGTATATTTTATTTTGAATTTGGTTGAATGAAGAGAGTGGTCAAGATTCTTAACTGGGTGTGGTTATAGTTGATCAGTTTAATGAATGTTAGATTAAATGAATTTCAAAAGAGATTTTAGGTATTGTAAGGTTTTACTTATGATGAGAAGTTTCCAATATGATATAGGCTATTCATTATTTTCTGTTTAACCTGAGTCTAATATTAAGGTGTTTTGCTTGATGGAAGTTGTTAAGATGGATTTTTCTTGGAACTAGACATAGATTTAGAAGAAACTTATCCTTTTATCTTTTTTTCAGCAGAGTTTTCTGTCCACTCTTGTATGACCTCCATTGTTTTCCATGTTGTGTAAAAGTATTCTAATTCTCACAGTATGAGAAATAATCAATGTAAAAGTTGATTTAGCCAAGGAAAGTCCATGGATATGCTGTTGTACCATCATTATTGTAGATAACAGTTGAGGATGTTGCCACCAGGCTTGTTGTATCATAATTTTTTACAGTATGTGTTTATGGAATGATATTATTTTGCTTTTTTTCTGTTATACTCATCATAACGTACGTATGCTCTATGAGTAATATCAATAAGGATTTATTTATCATTATATTATTTATTATACTTTGTCGCTGTCTCCTGTGTTAGTGAGGTAGCACAAGGAAACTGATGAAAGATTGGCCTAACCCATTCACATACACATGTATATACATACACGTCCACACACGCACATATACATACCTATACATTTCAACATCTACATATATATACATACACTGACATATACATATATACACATGTACATAATTCATACTTGCTGCCTTTATTCATTCCCATCACCACCCCGCCACACATGAAATGATACCCCCCTCCCCCTGCATGCATGCTAGGTAACGCTAGGAAAAGACAACAAAGACCACATTCATTCACACTCAGTCTCTAGCTGTCATCTATAATGCACCGAAATCACAGCTCCCTTTCCACATCCAGGCCCCATAAAACTTTCCATGGTTTACCCCCGACACTTCACATGCCCTGGTTCAATTCATTGGCAGCACGTTGACCCCACTATACCACATCGTTCCAATTCACTCTATTCCTTGCACGCCTTTCACCCTCCTGCATGTTCAGGCCCCTATCACTCAAAATCTTTTTCACTCCATCCTTCCACCTCCAATTTGGTCTCCCACTTCTCGTTCGCTCCACCTCTGACACATATATCCTCTTTGTCAATGTCAATCATTCCTCACTCATTCTCTCCATGTGACCAAACCATTTCAATACACCCTCTTCTGCTCTCTCAACCACACTCTTTTTATTACCAAACATCTCTCTTACCCTTTCTTTACTTAAGCAAACCACCTCACACCACATATTGTCCTCAGACATCTAATTTCCAACACATCCACCCTCCTCCGCACAACCCTATCTATAGCCCACGCCTTGCAATCATATAACATTGTTTGAACCACTATTCCTTCAAACATACCTATTTTTGCTTTCTGAGATAATGTTCTTGCCTTCCACATATTCTTCAACACTCTTTGCCCCCTCCCCCATCCTGTGACTCACTTCTGCTTCCATGGTTCCATCTGCTGCCAAATCCACTCCCAGATATCTAAAACACTTCACTTCCTCCAGTTTTTCTTCATTCAAACTTACCTCCCAATTGACTTGTCCCTCAACCCTACTGTACCTAATGACCTTGCTCTTATTCACATTTACTCTCAGCTTTCTTCTTTCACACACTTTGCCAAACTCAGTCACCAGCTTCTGCAGTTTCTCACTCAAATCAGCCACCAGTGTTGTATCATCAGCGAACAACAACTAACTCACTTCCCAAGCCATCTCATCCGCAACAGACTGCATACTTGCCCCTCTCTCCAAAACTCTTGCGTTAACATCCCTAACAACCCCATCCATAAACAAATTAAACAACCAAGGAGACATCATGCACCCCTACCGCAAACCGACATTCACTGGGAACCGATCACTTTCCTCTCTTCCTACTCGTACACATGCCTTACATCCTTGATAAAATATTTTCACAGCTTCAAGCAACTTACCTCCCACACCATATACTCTTAATACCTTTCACAAAGCATCTCTATCCACTTTATCATGTGCCTTCTCCAGATCCATAAATGCTACATACAGATCCATTTGTTTTTCTAAGTATTTCTCACATACATTTTTCAAAGCAGATACCTGATCCACACATCCTCTACCACTTCTGAAACCACACTGCTCTTCCCCAATCTGATGCTCTGTACATGCCTTCACCCTCTCAATCAATACCCTCCCATATAATTTCCAGGAATACTCAACGTACTTATACCTCCGTAATTTGAACTTTCACCTTTATCCCCTTTGCCTTTGTACAGTAAGGATATTATCAACATATAAGCAGAATTAGGGAAATTTTTGCTACAGCATTAGCTTTTGCAGAAACTGTGTAATACCTCCCTCTCTCATATCAGAAGGGCAGCTGAACATATGTAGTGCAAATGTGTTTGGTACCCAGATTCTTATATGCCCTCTTCTTGTATTCCAATCCAGATCTTAGCCTTGGAATTGTGGCAGGAAATTTCAGTTTGTAAGAATAAGATGGAAGGATTACTTTACATATATGTATAGGTATGAAGCAGTTGAAGGGTTAAAGACAGCTTTGAACTGGGAAGAATGTTTCATGAAATTCTTAGGGAAAGCATATTTATAAAGAGTTTGGAAGTATGATGAACAGCTGCGAGAATATTTATCTGTGAAATGCTGTAGTTGGGGGTGTGAAAAGGAAAACTAGTGAATAAGTAAGAGAATCATTTGATATTGCAGCATATGACCAAGTTATCCCACTTTCATTTTTGGTAGTGCAAAAGTGGATGATAATGAAAGATTAATATAAAAGTGGTTCCTGGTTTTGAGTGACACAAGTATCTCTATATGGAGGTCAGGTGGTTGTCTGAACCATATGCTGAGCTTTATGTGTTTGTATCATCTTTCCAGCAACTGATGGATGTGAATTTCACTGGGTCTTTCATTATCACACAAGATGTGGTCCGTAGCATGAAGCAACAGCAGGAGGGGGTGATAGTCTTCACTTCATCCCAGGGTGGCCTCCTTGGCCTCTATGGATTCACTGCCTATTCTGCTGCAAAGGGTGCTGTCACCAAGTTGGCAGAGGCTCTTCACATGGAGGTTTGTCTTGGATTTATATGGAGTATTGTTTTTTAGGAGGCTGATGACGACTACAGCAACATTGCTAGATTATGCTGGTGAGGTACACAGAGAGTTTTTGTGTATTTGGCTTTGAACTTTAATGAAATGAATGCAGAAGAGTTGCCTGAATTTAAAAGTGTTACATACTTGCATGGCATCAGAGAAAGACTGCTTTCTGAGTTTAGAGTATTCATTAGAGTTCAAGCAAGAAGATGTAGCAAGCTGTGATACAGATGAATCCTGGTCGTTAGTTTTGAAAACCTACAGTTGGAACTTCATGATGCCAGATGAAGAGGATCTGACATTGTGATGTTAGGTCAAGTAAAGATTGGAGCCAGTGGGCGAACAGTAACTGACTGAGACCTGACTGACTGACCTCTGCATAAACAGGTCTGACCTCAGAACACTACAAACAGCCCCTCACAGCTCTTTGCCCAACCCACTAATTGCAGACAGTGTAAGCATTTCATCATCTTTTGATTTGCTTAAAATCAGTAGCATGACTGCAGATAGCTTTATGGTGGGCAGTGCAAAAATTGAATTCACAATGTCCCTAATGTATCACTTTTAATGATTGATTACTTGTTTTCTTACAAACGTTATGTTTGATGTATTTGATTGTTTGCAGTACTTAAGATCAGTGAATAAGAATAATGTTAATTTGTATTCAGACTGTATATTATTAAAGTATGGACATAACAGTGCTTATGTAGTAGATTTCATTACCTTTTTTGTGGGATTTTCTTTTATTCTACCACTATGTGAAGTTCTGAGTTTTATTTATGTATTGAGGTTATATTAACTGATATACCTCATTCTGTAAGGATTAACACACCAAACATATGCCCTAAAATAGATGGAATCCCATCCAGAATTCTAGCAGATGTGTGTTGCATGGAACCATGGGAGCTGAAGTGAGTCACAGGGTGGAAGAGAGGTGAAGGTCCTGGGTGCATTGAAGAGTATGTGGAAGGAAAGGTCAGGGTCTGTAAAGACTAAGAGATTGGCACGTTTGAAGATACACTAGTAATCCTAAATGTTTTATAGATATGGGTCATGAGCCCTGAATGGAAAAGGGAAGAAGAGGGTTGATGTGCTGGGAACAAGTGCTTGATGAGGTGACTAAGAGGGGTAAGCCAAATAAGGATCTTTCCTTTTCATCTTTCCTTTTCATTTCAAACGCTCCTTGATCTGTTCTGTTGCTACCATGCTTACATGGGAAAAATGAATATATATGAATGAAAGAAAAAAATATATGTATACTTTTCATACTTGATCACTGTTTCCCGCATGAGCAAGGTAGCGCCAGGAGCCGAGGAAGATGGGCCAAAGCCTGTCATGTCCATTTTATAGCCTTCATTTGTAATGCACCAAAACCACAGCTCCCTATCCACAACCAAGCCCTACAGACCTTTCCATGGTCTTTTATATATATATATATATATATATATATATATATATATATATATATATTTCTTTCATACTATTCGCCATTTCCCGTGTTAGCAAGGTAGCGCTAAGAACAGAGGACTGGGCCTCTGAGGGAATATCCTCACCTGGCCTCAGTACTTACTCGATCAAACCACCTCACATCATATATCGTCCTCAAACACTTCATTTCCAACACATCCATCCTCCTCCCTACAACCCTATCCATAGCCCATGCCTCGAAACCATATAGTATTGTTGGAACTACTATTCCTTCATATATACCCATTTATGCTCTCCAAGATAATGTTCTCTCCTTTCACCTCTTCATTGCTCCCATTTGCTGTATTCTTACTTTTGAATCCTAAGCTGTTGTACCTAAAATTTTTCTTTATTTTCATTACACACATGAAGCCAGTACTGCTGTTTTAGGGTTAAGCAACAAATGTTAGTTTTGAATGCTCTGTTGTTGGTTGATATCCTTGCTTGGCTTCTTATTCTCTTTATACTTTTAGGAAGTTAATACAGGAGGGTAGTATTTGCATCTCCCCTGCTTCTGTTCCTTCTTGTCACCTTATGTAATGCAAAGATTTGTTAGCATTATTCTTTTTCATTGATATTCTTGTGAATATTGATAATTATTGATCTCATTTTATTAACATGGATTATGCATATAGATATTTTGTACTTATGCACCACCAGATTTGTAAAAGTGGCGAGTCTGTGTAAACAATAGGAACATTTATGTTAGTTCAGTAATACTTACCATCACGGGTATTAATCTTTACATCATTATTTGTACTTCTGGAAAGGGTGTATATTTTTTATATGAACTTGATAGAGAGGAGTTTTTTATTTTTTCAGGTAAAACCATACAATATCACCGTCACTGTATGTTACCCTCCAGACACTGACACTCCAGGATTCGAGGAAGAAAACAAGACGAAGCCTGTTGAAACAAAGCTTATCTCTGAAGCTGCAGGACTCTTTAAGGTAACTATTTTGCATGGTATTTTACATGGTATTCTGAAATGCATAACCCTAGATGAAAGGGAAAGTCACCATACAAATGCAGGGGATGGGATTAGTATTGTTAGCTTTTTTATTTATCTATCTGTCTATCTGTCTGTATCTTTGAAATAATTTCCTTTGGGAACTCCCTCAAGGAGATGACTTTTTATCCATGTAGATGTTCTTTTATGTGTATGATGTTTGATAGATTAATTGCTTCGTTATGAATTAGACTGACCTACTAGGGTACAGTTTGTAAAAATCTCTATTTAGTTATTTATAATGTGGAAATGCACATTCTAGATGTTTCTGATTTGGAATGATAGGATCCAAACCGTTTTTAAGGAAAATTTTGAATTGCACAAATGAAGTCTGAGGGTTAAGATGGCTAGACCACAGCCATCCCTGCTGTCATTTTATTTGACAAGTAATTAATTGTGTGTTGGCTGATGTAGAAATATGGGAGAAACTTCTGGAAATAGACACTACTTTTGAAAACCTTCCTTAACTACCTCTAGTGAGCAAAAGACATCAAGAAATCAACAGAACCTAAGAAGAACTAACTTAACTAACCCCCGGCAGTAGGCAAATCATATTCAGAAATCAGCAGAACCCGTCAAGACCTTTCCTACCATTTCTTGGCAGCCATGTTGTACCTTCCTTTTTAGTGTTATAGTAAAAATTTACCAATATTAATTTCCTTTGTCATATTCACCATACCACTCAGGATTAAGGGAATGACTGCAGTTAGTTGCTCATCACTTATGTTGGTTGCATAATCTGAATTTCTTTTTCATTTTGTAAATGTTTTATCATAACTATACAATAGCTGCTGTATACTAAAATTGCACAGTAATACTGTAGGCATACATTTAATCACCAAAAAATCACCCCTAGGACCAGGATGAAAAAATAGATAATTCTGCTACTCTGCCCATGACCTAATTTCCGTTACATAATTGTATTATTGTTCATGATTTTGCTGTTTGTGAGAATTTTGAGGAATGGAACTCTAGTGAATGGCAAGGCCTACCTACCTGTATTTCAAAGATGTCTGTGTCACCATAACTGTTTAATGTTTAATGATGAGTGTTGGAGGAAGGGATGACTGTTGGGCAGACATGGATATGCTTGAAGTTATGATGGTCCCAACAGTATTGTATGGATGCAGGTTTTAGGGCCTTGAATGCAGTGGAAAGGAAGATAGTGGAGGTAGTGAAAATGAAATGAGAGATGATGGCATATTGCATGAAACAGTGTGCCCATGGGAGAAATGACATAGTCAGAAAGAGGTGTGGTCACCCCCTTTCTAGAGAAATTTAACTGCAGTCCCATCCACTTCAACCACTTTTCCATGTTTCATCTTACACAAGGCTTTCAGCACCTTTTTTCACCATGCTACTTGCCATGACACTCACTTTGCATACCTCCTCATCCTAAAACCCTCCCCATCATTTACCCTTCAGAGAACTTACTCCATCTCCTCTGCACAACTTTGTCTGTTGTTACTTCCCCATCTGCTGTTTTCACTGATATTCCCTTTTGGTTTCCTTTACTCCTCACACTATTCACTGCCTTCCAAAACATTTTTGTATTCTACCCAAAAGTTTGACAGTACTCTCTCCCCCAGCTTCTTTTTGCCCATCTTCCCGTTTGGAGAAAGAGAATGATATGTATGATGCATATATGAATTTGGAGAAACCTTATGAGAGATTTGACGGAGAAGTTTTGTGGAAGCTGCTATAACTATATTGATTAGATGGAAAGTGCAGTGGGGATTTTTATTGGTAGTGAGGCACGTGTACTAGTGGGAAAGGAGGAGGGTGAGTGGTTCTCAGTGAAGATGTGTCTTTCTGCAAACTGAAGTGAGTTATAGAGTTGGAGAGGAGGTAAAAGGTCTGGATGCATTAAGGTGTATGTGTGTGTTAAAGGAGAGATCACTGTATATTTTGGCAAAGATGGGTATGTTTAAAGTTGTTTTCTGGATGTGAATCTTGAGCCTTAAATGCAAAAGAACATTTGAAGATGGATGTGTTAGAAATGAAATGCCAAAGAACAGTGTGTGGTGTGAATTGGGTTGGTTCTATAAAGAATGACATTATAGGAGAGAGTTGTGATAACGAATGTAGTATGATTGAGAGAGGTGAACAGAATGTACTGGAATGGTATGGGCATATGGAGTGGATGAACCAGAAAAGAGTGAGTGAGTGGATTTATGTTTCAGAAGTGTAATGAGAAATGGGGAAGGAGAGATCAAGAAAGATATAGTAGGATGGAGTGAAAGAGGTTTTGGGTTATTTGAGCTTAAACATTCAGATGGGTTAGAGGCGTGTATGTGATAAAGTGAATGGGATCAGGACAGTATATGAGGTCAATGTGCTGTTCATGTAACGAGCTGGGGTGCATGAAGAAGTTTGAGTACACCACAGAATAGCCTGTGGGACTTGTCTGTGTGTGGTAAGCTCTAGTTTTGGTGCATTCTAATTGATAGCTGGAAAGTGGATTTGTTCAAGTGAGGTTGTGTGTGTCTGTTTGTAGCTCTTCCTCACTAAAGTGGGAAATGGAAATATATATTTTTATGTTTTTTTTATTATACTTGATCTCTGTTTCCTGCATCAGCAAGGTAGCACCAGGAAACAGACAAAGAAAGACCCATCCAAATGTGTATAAAAAAAATTATTATTATTATCTTTGTTGATTGATGACGATTTTTATGTATTTTTCAGCCTGAGGATGTGGCCCAAAAGTTGGTAGATGATGCTCTGAGTGGATCCTTTGCCAGCACTGTTGGTGTAGAGGGTTTCATGTTGACTACATTGTGTGCAGGCATGGGACCTATCACCAGTGAAGTATCTTTCTTTGCACAGGTAGGCATGTTCCATTTCTTTATTAGACAGAGCATGTAGCAGTATAGATTTCTCACTCTGGCAATTGACTATTTCTTGAAAGCTTTTGTGTTCTTCTTTGGGAATGACTCTGCTATTGTTTCTGTATTTAAACTTCACCATATAAAGCTTTACCATTCACTTACTGTATTGCAAGAGATACATGGTTGCCAGTTTTCATAGCTCATGAATTAAATGCTATGGTAAGATTAGCAGTGATGCTTGCATCACAATTTACATGTTACCATGCATATGCTCCAGTATGTTGGGTAAATCTGTAGAGCCTTCACTATGAAGTGTACAATACCATTTGTATTAGAAGCCAATATCATTCACCTCAGTTGATCTAAGTAGACTATACACAGAAATTGGGAGAGGAGTAGTTTGATGAGAGATGTTTCCACCATACTGGAAATATTGATGGAATCATATTCTAACAGAGTTTAGTAGTATCCTTTGAATCCTATTATAAATGAAAAGACTTCCCTTAAAGTACCCTTTTATATTTATTTATATTTGTTATAATTTGTCGCTGTCTCCCGCGTTAGCAAGGTAGCGCAAGGAAACAGACGAAAGAATGGCCCAACTCACCCACATACACGTGTATACATACACGTCCACACACAGCACATATACATATCTATGCATCTCAACGTACTCATATATGTACACACACAGACATATACCTATATACACATGTACACAATTCATACTGTATGCCGTTATTCATACCCATCGCCACCCCACCACACATGAAATGAAAACCCCCTCCCCCTGCATGTGCATGAGGTAGTGCTAGAAAAAGACAACAAAGGCCACATTTGTTCACGCTCAGTCTCTAGCTGTCATTTATAATGCTCTCTTTCCACATCTAGGCCCCACAAAACTTTCCAGTTGCTTCACATGCCCTGGTTCAATCCATTGACAGCATGTCGACCCCGGTATACCACAACATTCCAATTCACTCTATTCCTTGCATGCCTTTCACCCTCCTGCATCATCAGGCCCCGATAACTCAAAATCTGTTTCACTCCATCTTTCCACCTCCAATTTGGTCTCCCGCTTCTCCTCGTTCCCTCCACCTCAGACACATATATCCTCTTGGTCAATCTTTCCTCACTCATTCTATGTGACCAAACCATTTCAAAACACCCTATTCTGCTCTCTCAACCACACTCTTTTTATTACCACACATCTCTCTTACCCTTTCATTACTTACTCGATCAAACTACTTCACACCACATATTGTCCTCAAACATCTCATTTCCAGCACATCCACCCTCCTCCACACAACTCTATCTATAGCCCACACCTCGCAACCATATAACATTGTTGGAACCACTATTCCTTCAAACATACCCATTTTTGCTTTCCAAGATAATGTTCTCGATTTCCACACATTCTTCAACACTCGCAGAACTTTTGCCCCCTCCCCACCCTATGATTCACTTCTGCTTCCATAGTTCCATCCGCTGCCAAATCCACTCCCAAAAATCTAAAACACTTCACTTCCTCCAACTTTTCTCCATTCATACTTGCCTCCCAATTGACTTTTCCCTCAACCCTACTGTACCTAATAACCTTGCTCTTATTCACATTTACTCTCAGCTTTCTTCTTTCACACACTTTACCAAACTCAGTCACCAACTTCTGCAGTTTCTCACCCGAATCAGCCACCAGCGCTGTATCATCAGCAAACAACTGACTCACTTCCCAAGCTCTCTCATCCACAACAGACTGCATACTTGCCCCTCTTTCCAAAACTCTTGCATTCACCTCCCTAACAACCCCATCCATAAACAAATTAAACAACCATGGAGACATCACGCACCCCTGTCTCAAACCAACATTCACTGAGAACCAATCACTTTCCTCTCTTCTTACACATACACATGCCTTACATCCTCGATAAAAACTTTTCACTGCTTCTAACAACTTACCTCCCACACCATATATTCTTAATACCTTCCACAGAGCATTTCTATCAACTCTATCATATGCCTACTCCAGATCCATAAATGCTACATACAAATCCATTGGTTTTTCTAAGTATTTCTCACATACATTTTTCAAAGCAAACATCTTATCTACACATCCTCTACCACTTCTGGAACCACACTGCTCTTCCCCAATCTGATGCTCTGTATATGCCTTTACCCTCTCAGTCAATACCCTCCCATATAATTTACCAGGAATGCTTGACAAACTTATACCCTTTTATGTACCTTCTAATAAACCATTTTGTGTGAACAGGGTGCAGATAGTTGTACTCTGTCCTGGACTTTATAGGGCAGTAAGCTTTTGCAGGAAAGTTATTCAGATTATGAGTACTTTATCCTCGTATTTCATATCAGCAAAGCAGGGGATTGTTTGGACATTTTATGGTGAAGTCCATTGCAGTATAACTCAATTGAAATTAGTGTGCAAGTTTGATGTACTTGGGTCAGACTTTGCCGAAAGGTTTTAACAATCTCCACCTGCAAGTGGTTATACTGTGACTGAGAAGCAGTATCATTATTAGTAAAGCCATATCATTATCAGTTGATGAAAAGGAGTAGAGTCTCATCAAGGACCTTATCACTCCAAGGAGTCCATTATTTCTTTATTCCTGCATAGGGTGCAACCTGAGAGCTGTAGGAACCCCTTAAAAAGGGGTTGTTTAACAGTGACATAACTTTCACAAGTTGCTCCATTATTTCAGACTTTTACGCACAAAGCAGCCATCAGTGTTATAAACTTCAGTCAAAAAATTGGGGAAATATTAAGCTTTATTTTCTGATCATCCCAGCTTTTAATGTTTAATTTACTTGTTGATGCATACCTGCTGCTAAAATTCTGTACGTGTCCAGAAGACTTAAGAAACACATGTAAAAGCTTGGGGCTGAAAAGTGACACTGGCGAGACTACTGATGGGGAGGTAACTCAAATCATATCACTTGTATAAGTAGAAGTTCCATGTGCACTCAGAAGGGGGTCAAGAGAGGGTAGCTGTATGATTTTTGGTTCTCTGTGAATGAGTATCATAGATACTGTAGTGATCAGAGAGGCTGAGATCCAGTTGGATACACCCTCTATGTACAGGGTAAAATGGAGCTTTGATATCCCTTTGAACAGTATATTTAATCTAATGCTCACAGGGCCCTACCGCCAGTAGTGAAATGGTTTTTTAAACTCTAAAACTTTGTTTAATTCCTATGGAAACTTTTAAAGTTTTGCTACTGCTGTCTTAAAGCATTTAGCTGGTACTTAAGAGGAAGCATATTTCAGGTGTTTTTGTCTGGCCTTTTCCGTTTTGTCTCATCATTCTACCTGTGGAGCTTCGCGAGGGTTGTTGAGAAAGAGCACCAAAAGAGATTAGCCAGCAAGAAGAGTGAGTAGATGAGGAAGTCAGGCAAACCAAGCTGACATCTTGAAGGAGTTAAGAGAAGATTACATCTTTGTAAGTCCTGTCAGTATATGAACCCGAAAGGAAGATGGGTGGGCATTCCTGATATAGTAAACAATTGATATCATGCAATGAAAAATGCAGTCAATGTTAGAAATAGGTTTTTCTGTTTTTCACATGTTTAAACAGCATTGTGCTGTGTAAGAAAGGTCTGTATAGTCGAATGTCTTTGATTGTTGCAATATCAATGTTTATGGGTATACTTACTGTGAATAGTTGAATGTTTCGCAGCCTGAACCTTATGTCTCTAGTCATAGTTGGAGAAAGGATGCAACTTAGATAAAGCAAATGTCCATGAAAAAAGTCTTTCTTTACTATTTCTTTCATAGTGATGGTGTATGTTACTGAATGATAATGATGAGGATTTTCTTAAAACTAACAAACTATGTCCATACTGATCATAAGTGATGTTTTATAATTCAAAGCGATATGGTCATGTGAAAGAGCTTCAATAGACCTCCCTTAATTTTAGTGATTTTAGTTCTGTGTTTGTGTAAAACTATCATGGCCTTTTTTTTTTAGATGCGATTGAAACTGTTCTTTTGCAGTCAGTCCACTAACAGTAAACCCAAAATATAGAGTTAGAGAAATACAGGGTATCATAATGTTATCTTGTGAGGCGGAGGACTTTACTAATTCCTTCAAGCCCTTTGGAGTGCACTTGGCCCTAGAGATTGCCTTATTGTGCTTTCATGTAACTTAGGAAACAAATGGTTACATTATGTTTTTCCTTAATTAGGTTGACTTTATTTGATGTAGGATCAATATATTTATGTAGACTGCAGTATATAAAACTTTTTTTTTAGGTTAAATGATGAAATTGATTACTTTGGATTGTAAGTGGGAAGATTTACAGAAATGTTATTTTGTAACAGCAGTGAAATTTTATTCATGTTCACTTGCCCAAGTACCGTATATTTTCTCATCATTATATTATTGTATTTAAACTCAGAACCCCAATTTAGGGTGTTGCTGCAGATTTAAGGCTGCAGTACAATCAGTTGCATCCAGTAGTATGAACAGTGTGAAGCATATATAATGAAACATGAGTAACATAAGGAAAATTAAAACACAGCCTATGCACATATCAGTCAACAAGATTATTCAGAGTTCTTGATTTTAGATATTATATAGTTTAACAGAATTTTCAGCCTCTCAGTTGGCATAGGTTTACCAACCCATCTTTTAGCAACAACACTCATAGGAGGTTGAAATTTGCACAATAAACTATTTTCTAACATCTTTGCTATTTGCAAAGTACAGTTTAATTTGCTCAGCTTGCTCAAGCCTTCACTTCTCAACTGATGTTTCTTTACCAGGTTTTGTAACAATTATGAAAGTAACAAGTTTTGTAATTATTATAGGTTAAAGTGTGTAGGGGTCAACATGCTGATGGTAGGCTGGGCTAGGGCATAGTGGATGGGGAAATCACAGAAAGGTATGTAGGGCATGATTGTGGATAAGGGGCTGTGGTTTTGGTGCATTGCACATCACAGCATGTTGTCCCCTTTATACCACATCATTCTATAATTCACTGTATTTATGCAGTGCTATTACTTGTAGTCATTCTGCTTGGCACTTATTCTGAACTTCATTTTAGGTTTTTGATACAACCTTGTGTTTGGTTTTGATAATCATAGTTTCACAGTGATTTTTATTTGACTAAGATATTGCTTTTCTGAAAGAAGTCATATCAGTCCATAACCTTTACATCTGGCATAATGTGTGAACATTAAAGTTTGTATAAACTGGTCATTACTTAACCTTAAATCCCAAAGCATTAAGTAAAACTTCACGAGAAAATGAAAGAATATTCCCCTCCACGTCAGTTCATCTGTCATCTTCCCTTAGGCTCCTTCTTCTGCTGTCACTTTCATAAAACGACTCATACCTTTGCCCATGCTCTTCTTTTTATTCTCATAACCATCACCATGCTATGTTTGAACCCCCACCCAACACTGTCCTCTTTTACCCTTATTCCCCACATCCCCTACACCCTAATCACTTTTTCCCTTTTATAGCTTTCTTACTCCTTTCCCACACTAACCCATTATTCCCATCAGTGCTATGCTTTTAACCTCAGTTCATCTCCTTACATCCCAGTCTGTGCATTATGTCCTCTACAACATACTCTGCTCATCTATATCATCATCACCTCCACACTAAACAGAACATCTTATTATTCTTCGACCACCCTCATCACTAAAATTTGCCTAGTCTTTATTACTATTTCATTCCTCTCTTTCCATACATGTCTCCTAACCCCCACTTTCTGATTATTTCCCATTCCTTTTCCTTTTTGCTTTTGTACTCTCTTCTTACCCATTTGTTTATTTGTCTGCTCTGCCAGCAGCAACTGATATACCTTTTATGCACCCCCTCCCCCACTTGCAGCATATTTTGTAGATTTACTTTAGCTCCAGGACCCTCTAATCTACCTCCTTCCCATCCCATCCATTAACAGATTATCCTTGGCAACATCACACAACCATGACAAAGACCCACCTTCACTGGGTACCACACACCAATTTTCCTTCCCACTCGCATGCATGCCCAATTCTCCAAACAAAAACTCATTGCATTTAGCAGCCTATCACGTACCGCATAAATACTTACCATCATCCATAACCCATTCACTGCAGTTGTGTCATAAAATTGTTTCATTTTTTGCTTATTATGGCTTGGGCATATATGATCAAGATTATTGAACAGGCCACCTCTATCTCATGAAATGTACACCATTAATGCTTGAAGTTGTATCCCACTCATTGTTACAAGATGCTATCACTAAGATTTCTCCATACCCTGTCAGTCTTTTTGAAAATATCATAGACGTCCCATACGAAATTTTCCTGAATGAAATTATTTTCAGAGCTGTGAAACTCCCCACACTTTGTTACCAGATCCCACAACTAAGGTTTCACCGTACTCTGGTCACCTTTTGAAAATGTCATAGATGTCCCATACAAGATTTTCCTGAATGAAATGATTTTTGAAGCTGTGAAAATCTTTCTGAATTATATGTACTAGTGATGAATACCCTTAGTTATAGGATTTGTTGTTCACAAAAACTTATTCAGAAACTTGCTACACTCTTGCTACCTGTGCCTGATGATACACCAGGCATGCTACTATGTTTGGCAAAAGGACAGCATAACTTAAGGTCTTGTAGCACCTGTAAGCAATCTTTTACGTAAACATTTTTCATAATAATCTTTAGGGTAATGTTTTTTGAGGATATTGAAGAATCTCTTGCACACAGGATGAGTGGATGTCAGCATTTCTGCAGTGAAAGTGTTGAGGCTTCTTCACCACTTCTTTTGCATGTATATAATTTCTTTTTCCCTAAAACTTCCACCAATTTCACTGTTACCTCCAACAAGAAATGATCAGATATTTTACACATCTCTCTTCCTTTAACTCATTTATGTCTAACAAAGTTCCATTTATATGTCTGTTAACTGACATTTAATCTGCAGAATCCCAGCTGCCCCATTCACTTTCTCATGTATATAACTTTTATTGGTGTAGGCATTCCTGATCATTCCTCTCTCTGCACACAGTATGAAAAGCTTTTCTTTATATTCATTCACTTCTTTCCAATTATACCCGCAGTTTTCATGTCATCCATCCTTTCATTCAGGTTCCCTTGCATCACATTTCAGTCCTTTGCCTCAAAACTACCAACCACAGATTCATCCCCTCCCACAATGCAATCCTCTTCACACTTCATACTTTGTGGTGCATAAGCACTAACAATCACCCACCCCTTATAGTCCATTTTCATTCTAACCAAAAGTGTCCTTGAGCTCAGTTCCTTGTACTCTTAACAAGTTCCCACAGCTCTTTCCACACCAAAAGTGCCATCCCTTCTCTCACTCCTACTAGTTAGTAACCCAGAACTTAATCCACTACCGGTTACCTATACTGTTTCTACATGTAAAAAGCAATGATACAGGTGGGGAGTGTTTCCAGTCCCATTTTACTGCTACTCGTAGGTGCCTTCAGTGACATACTTTCACAGGTGATTTTTGATTATTATGGGTATCAAATAGAACCAAACTGTTATATTTTAATGTAGAAAGGCCGCTAAAAGGATACAGAAATATATGAACAAGCATTGCTCAGTATTACAGACTACAGCAAAGATGATTGTTGAGAAACTTAAGTAACAACATGACTCCTATTAATTATTGCTTTCCTCCTTTTCTTAATTCTTTTCTTCCATTATAGTTGCAACCAATTTCCTGTCCACTTGATTTTCATTTATTTGTCTTATAGAAACTGGGAATCATGGACCAATTGCTTGAAGCCTCTTGAAAATAATCAGTTATTTTAAAGCAAAACAGACAGATAACATGCATGAAGATGAATAAGACTTAGCAAGAACATCCATGGTATCAAGATTAATGATTAATTCAAAATGAGGATGTATATGATTTCTTATATTTCATGGGGATGTTCCTTTTTTTCATCTTAGTTACTTTTGGCAAAAGTTTGAATATATTGTACAAGGTTTCTTCATTATATCTTAGTTACATCTAGATGCTATGTTTTAGTGTTAATACTATTTTCCTGATTCCAGGAGCTTATGATCCACATCATGTAGATAAAGACAAAGATGGAAGAAGCTTATAGTCATGAAGGAAATGGATGTTGGTTGAGCATATGTCGTTGTCATCAACTGTAACTTTTTCATCTTGTATGCTGATTTTCCTTTTATGATTTGCCATCAACTGTTATAATACCCTGTTAGATAGGCTAGAGTGGTTTGTTTCATTTACTTTGTACAGCATTCCATGTTAAGACTGCAGCAGACAAAGTTAGAGCAGCATTCCTCTGAATGGTGTCGTGCACAGCAATCCGATACTTGGATTTGTAGGAGTTGATTGATGTGGATGATTGGATGAGGTTTTGGCCAAAGCAGTTTCTAGGGGTAGAGGGGAGAGCTGGATTAGCTTTGGTAAAGGAAAAGCGTCAGACAAAGGAGGAGAGGGAGAAGGAAGATGTAGGAAAAAGAATGAGGAGACAATTGAGACACTCTGCTCATAGTAAAGACAGCCAGAGAGAAGAAAAACAAAAGTTGCCAAGAGGTTTGATGTAGAGATTGATAGGAACAGTAAAGCAGATAAAGAAAGGATGGTAGAAATAGAATAAAGAATTGGAGCAACAGGAATACCTCCATTATAAGGAAATCGTGTCTTATTAGAATAAAAAAAATTTCAATGGCTATGATAAAAATCTAAAGCTTTAGACATCTTGGACATACATCCAGATGACCAAAAAGAATGTTAGAGGTATGGCACATGTTGACATAGAGATTCAGATCATATTCTTGACTGTAGTGTAAAGAGTCCCCAGGAACATTACTTACCTCTGTCTGTATTTATTTTTATTCTTTTAACCCTATTGCTATTCTTCTATCTTTTCCTTTTAATTTCATATATTCCCCTCTCATATTTCAGTTTTTCCAGTTTTAAAATACTATTCATGTCCTGTCTAATTGTTCTGTTCCCATCTCTCCCTGTTTTAGTAGATAGATGAACCTTCCTGATAATCCTGTCCTCTTCATTATACTGTACTTGCCCCACCTTACTAATCCTTTGGTCCTTGCCTGTATTCGTCCCACTTTCCCTTTCTTTCCTTTCCCGTTTATCTACATCTGTTCTTTTCATTCCTATCTCCATCCTTGCTGATCCATCTGTTCCACTTCCAACCTTATCCTTTTCCCATTCTTCCCAGCCTTCTAATTATATTATCTTTGGACATACGGAAGACCAACCTTCAGCAGTGGAGCTAGGATGGCAATGTCCCTGTCTTCATGAGTTGACTGCCATGATAATTTTACCTGTGGAGTGATTCCATTCTTTAGTAAACTATAGGACAAAGTGTGCAATAAAATCAATGTAATAGCTAGGACAGGCTGTATCAGTCATTACTTTTGGGCAGATTGTGACACATTATATGTAGGACATACTTAGATAATCATGCTGTATAAATGATTTTCATATACTTCTGAACATACTAAGAAACTGGACACACTGTCAAGCAGCAAGGAAGATGTGCTTGCCGTACCAACGATGGAAATCATGTCATAGGTACTAAAGAACACAAGTAAATCTCCTTCCCTTTACCTTAACCTCTACAGTAGTAAAACATCCTGCACCAGTTGAAAAAAGTTTATGATACTTGCATTCAAGCTACTGAAAATAGTCGTTGCTAATCTGAGAATAGATGTACTTAATCTCTTGTGCAACAATTCAGCAAATGTAGACACTTTACTCCTTAGTAGTTCAGATGTAGATGATAAGCTTCTCAACAGTTTAATAGATTTAGATAATCTCCACTTCAGTAGATGTAGATAATCTTCAGTTCAGTAGATGTAGATAATCTCCAGTTCCATAGATGTAGATAACCTCCAGTTCAGTAGATGTAGATAATTTCCAGTTCCGTAGATGTAGATAATGGTACTTAGTCATTGAGTAGATTTAGATAGTTTGCTCCTCAACAGTTCAGTAGGTGTAGATAATGTGCTCCACAGCAGTTCAGTAGTAAAGTAGATGTAGATAATCTGTTCCTTAACAGTTGTACAGATCTATGTATCCTGTCTTTCTACATTTCAGTTGAGAGGAAACACTTATGTAAGTACTGAGTAATGTTTGGTGAATCATGTCATCCATGACTTTTCATGGTCATCACTCAAAGGCAGTAGTCTAGTATGGTATAATGTCTGTCATCTACATTTCCTATAATCTTTATTCTAAATGGCTGATATCAGTAGTACTCTGTCTTATAAGGCAACCATATTTGTCTGACCTTTAAGTAACATATTATACGTCTCAGAGCAGATGCTAATGGTCTGTCAGTAAATACCATTGACATTAAAGGCTGGCCTTTTAAAAATTTCATTCGTTCATATAAATGCGCTTCTAGCTTTTACTGCAAGCACTGATATGACCACTGCTATAAATATCACATTGTTGCAATGCTTGAGTATACAATACTGTATTATTTTTGCTGCAAGTCACTATACATCCCATATTTTCATGTATAAAATTATGAATGTTGCAGCAACAGGAACTAGTAATTAAATGCTGAAGTTCAGCTCATATGGTTCTTAGATGTCATGTATATTGTAAGTTTATTCATATTTTTCTTTCATTCCTCCATAACGAAAATATATGCAGGAAGGTAACTAATGATTACATCAGCATGTTTGCACATAAGGACGTTATTCTCCCCCAGTCCAGGTAGAAATCCCGTCTCTATCCAGTGTGACACCCTTTTATGGTAAGGCGGGCTTGACACTATGTTGCACTTGGCAACGATCAAGCATTTGAGCTCATATCTGTTGGCATTTTGAAGGTCGTTGACCTGGCCCTGAACACACGTGTCAAGTGTTGTTTCTGCCCCCTTCCAACTCGTTTACCTCGGGGCAGATGCCACATAAAGGCATTAATGGCTAGGTAAGGTCACAGGAGGGTAGGGACCAATATATTCTTAGACACCCATTAGGTCTTTGGTAATACCCTTCAAAAATTTATAGTTTAATATTTGAACTGATTATTACCAAGCAATAAAACCCCATAGCTGCATTTCAGCGAAGAACAGAAGCGAGATGGAGACCGTCCAAACATCCAGAAATACCTGTTGTCAGGCACAATCTTGACAGGAATATATTGACGGGCATGACAACAACTGCCGAGAAGGCAGCCATGTCGTGTGAGGCCAAAGGTACAAGGATTCCCTTGACGCTCACAAATGGATCCATCATTTCTTACGTTCATCAAGGGAATGCCAGAAATGGAATCGTTTCCAAATGTTTTGGAACCGTATTCTATGCTTATGAATTCAGTGAACAACGGTAGCGTGCAAATTTACCTCAAACACCTTGATAGATTACAATTGGCGTCTTAAAGCTGGGCAGTGAAGTTCGACCATAACGGTAAAGTAATGGGTTAATGTTATGTAATGTGATCTTAACCTATTGCCATGCCTTGTGATCATGAGCAACGAGGTATATTCGTTAGCCATTATTGCCTCAAAAGTCTAGTTAGGTTTACATATGTAGTAATTACGATCCACGTTCACCTTTAGGTATGAGAGACATGGGTCAGGGTGCAGAGATATGACATGAGAACAGGAATGACTGGAAATAAGGAAGAGGAAAGTCTCCCATTTAAAGCAAGGAGAAAAGAGGATACAAAATTACATTTTCCATTCAAAAGGACACGAATATGACTGACACACGGGATACTGGGCAGGTAGAATAGGACGTGCATGAACACATAACAGCAGAACAAGGTAAGTAAACTATAGAACAAAGTGAGCAAACATTATGATGAATGGTGGTCGATGTCTGTCACGAATTATTTTAGCTTTCCCACTCCTCTGGCGTCAGCACAAACCCTCAATATACTTTCCTGCATGAATAAACGCCTCACTCACGTACTCACTAAGACACACACACACACATCTTACCATGAGGAGCAAGAGAAGCAGGTGAGAGCAACGCCTCATAGTTGATGGCCACCAAGATAACTGCCGTCCACGAGGACAATAGCGAGCAGAGCCAGCAGCTGGCTGCACCTGTTCACTTGTACAGGTGTTACGGAAGGTGTACACATGTTCCGGGGGGGAAGGGGACACCTGTCACTCTGTGGCCAGGCCATGACAGATCAGGTGATGACTGCCATACCACAATATGGACGACGTCAGCCAAGCTACCACACACCCGAAAGGATGAAGGCAGCCTGGGAGGAGACATGACCACCAAGACTGGTAGAAGGAGTAGCAGTCCTGGTAGAGGCAGCACCATTGTTGTTCAGAGGCAATACAATGGTAGAGGCAGCAACAGGACTGGTAGCATAATGGTAAAGTAGTAGTAGTAGTAGTACTTGTAGAGGCAGTAGTGGTACTGGTAGAGGCATTAGCCATACTCGTAGAGGCAGCAGCACTACTAACAGAGGCACCTGCAGTTACATTTGATAATTTATTGACAAGTTTATTTTTTCTTGGGGGGGGGGGGGTGATCTGCAGGTGATAAATTATGATAATTATTTATGATCATAATAAACGAACATTATGATGGTTCTTTCATTTTCCTTTGATTAGATAACAGGAAGAGAAGATAAATAGAAATGAATGAAGCAGGAAACAAAATCAATTAAACTGGTCAAAAATGTTAGAGATGAAACGAAATACACCTTATTAAAAAAAAGCCTATGGATATTTAAAAAGACTAAACAATAAATGAATAGATTAAGAAAGTCAGCCAGCAATAAAGAGATGACACATAACTACTGATAGCAACTGACAACGGCAAACAAAAGATGCATTTAAACTGTCAATGAATGAATGATAAATAAAACACGTCCAAAAAGGTAGAGTTATTAATCAATGTTGATGAAATTGATTGAAGCCATCGCCCAGAGCGATTTTTTGCCATATATATATATATATATATATATATATATATATATATATATATATATATATATTTTTTTTTTTTTTTATTATACTTTGTCGCTGTCTCCCGCGTTTGCGAGGTAGCGCAAGGAAACAGACGAAAGAAATGCCCAACCCCCCCCCCCCCATACACATGTATATACATACGTCCACACACGCAAATATACATACCTACACAGCCTTCCATGGTTTACCCCAGACGCTTCACATGCCTTGATTCAATCCACTGACAGCACGTCAACCCCGGTATACCACATCGCTCCAATTCACTCTATTCCTTGCCCTCCTTTCACCCTCCTGCATGTTCAGGCCCCGATCACACAAAATCTTTTTCACTCCATCTTTCCACCTCCAATTTGGTCTCCCTCTTCTCCTCGTTCCCTCCACCTCCGACACATATATCCTCTTGGTCAATCTTTCCTCACTCATTCTCTCCATGTGCCCAAACCATTTCAAGACACCCTCTTCTGCTCTCTCAACCACGCTCTTTTTATTTCCACACATCTCTCTTACCCTTACGTTACTCACTCGATCAAACCACCTCACACCACACATTGTCCTCAAACATCTCATTTCCAGCACATCCATCCTCCTGCGCACAACTCTATCCATAGCCCACGCCTCGCAACCATACAACATTGTTGGAACCACTATTCCTTCAAACATACCCATTTTTGCTTTCCGAGATAATGTTCTCGACTTCCACACATTCTTCAAGGCCCCCAGAATTTTCGCCCCCTCCCCCACCCTATGATCCACTTCCGCTTCCATGGTTCCATCCGCTGACAGATCCACTCCCAGATATCTAAAACACTTCACTTCCTCCAGTTTTTCTCCATTCAAACTCACCTCCCAATTGACTTGACCCTCAACCCTACTGTACCTAATAACCTTGCTCTTATTCACATTTACTCTTAACTTTCTTCTTCCACACACTTTACCAAACTCAGTCACCAGCTTCTGCATTTTCTCACATGAATCAGCCACCAGCGCTGTATCATCAGCGAACAACTGACTCACTTCCCAAGCTCTCTCATCCCCAACAGACTTCATACTTGCCCCTCTTTCCAAAACTCTTGCATTTACCTCCCTAACAACCCCATCCATAAACAAATTAAACAACCATGGAGACATCACACACCCCTGCCGCAAACCTACATTCACTGAGAACCAATCACTTTCCTCTCTTCCTACACGTACACATGCCTTACATCCCCGATGAAAACTTTTCACTGCTTTAACAACTTGCCTCCCACACCATATATTCTTAATACCTTCCACAGAGCATCTCCATCAACTCTATCATATGCCTTCTCCTTCTCTATATGATGAGTATATGCATAAAAGAGATAAGGATATGGAAATAGATATAAGGGAAATTATTCATATATCTATTAAAACGGACTATATTGATATCAAATATACATAAAGAAAAATCAATCAACAGATATAATCAAAATCTATAAACATAATGAATAAATATCATAATCTTACGTATATATAAAACTATTGATTTTTTCTTGTTTTGCTTCATTTGTCTCATTAAAATCCTTTCACAAGACTCAATTTCTATTTTGCTTCTGTCTGTATCTCTATCTACCTCAATTATCTATTCATCTTGAAACACTTAAGTGTTCAAAATTTCTATGTCATTTCGAGTAGTTATATTTATGTTATTCTCTCATGATCACATTTATTTCCTTCTTTTATCTTTATCTTTGTATCCATTCTGTCATTTACCTTCTCTACAATATTTTGTTTCCATTTATGAGTTTCAAAAAAATAATAATTGCGTTCTCAAGATGTTTGATATATATATATATATATATATATATATATATATATATATATACATATATATATATATATATATATATATATATATATTTATGAAAAGCAGGAATGATTTAAACAGAATTAAGAAAATACGAGAAATTTCAGTGTATAAAACCCGTCCAGAGCGAGGAAAGGCCTGCGTGAGCTGACCAAACAGCACAACATAAGGTAGGGTTGCTACTCCAAGATACCCAAGTGACGTCATGAGAAGGGCGGGGCCTGGTTACGTCACGTAGTTTAACCAGCAAACTAGCTGACGTGTCCAGGCCCCGCCCTTGTCATGACGTCACACGGGTTGCTCAGCGTAGCAACCCATCCTTATGATCTGCAGTTTGGCGCCTCTTCCGCTCACGAAGGCCTTTCCTGGCTGGCTGGCTCACTCACTCGTCCTCGAATTGATTTATGCTGCTGCATTGACGACATTTTACCACTTTCTTAGGAACGGATGATATTCAATTATATATATATATATATATATATATATATATATATATATATATATATATATATATATATATATATATATTTTTTTGCCGCTGTCTCCCGCGTTTGCGAGGTAGCGCAAGGAAACAGACGAAAGAAATGGCCCAACCCACCCCCATACACATGTATATACATACGTCCACACACGCAAATATACATACCTATACATCTCAATGTACACATATATATACACACACAGACACATACATATATACCCATGCACACAATTCACACTGTCTGCCTTTATTCATTCCCATCGCCACCTCGCCACACATGGAATACCATCCCCCTCCCCCCTCATGTGTGCGAGGTAGCACTAGGAAAAGACAACAAAGGCCCCATTCGTTCACACTCAGTCTCTAGCTGTCATGTAATAATGCCCGAAACCACACACACACACACACACACACACATATATATATATATATATATATATATATATATATATATATATATATATATATATATATATATATATATGTTCCACCAAACTTTAGCTCAGGTTACAGAACAAATGACACTTTAATTATGCATTACTAATTAAGTCCAATTCTTTACGGAATTGTATTAGAGCAAATCGTAAGTCATGTTACGAAAATAATATCGAGAAATTCACTCAACCTTTCACTGAACTTTTAACAGTGGTGTCCACCATTACGTAGCCTGACTGGGTACTGGTCGTGTTATGTCAACAGGTAATGGTTGCTCTATGTCTGGTATCAGTTTTACAATATGTAGTTACGGTTGAGTGTACGAAGGACTTGTCTCGCACGAGCCAACACATCATATGAACTTTCCTTCAGTCTTTTCATCCTATATTATCTACAAACAGCTGAAATATGATCGTAAAGTATCCCTCAACCTCATAGCCAAACATATCTTGACATATCACCTATAAGTCATTGAAACATTATGGTCAAACTACAGTGGATTGATCGCCTATACTCAGTTGAAACATCATGGCAAGACATGTTGATGAATCGAAATATGACCAGATAACATTGGAAAAATGATCTGCAGTTAGTGTAAACATCATGGTCAAACAACATGAGATATACAACACATGTAAACATCATGGTCAAACAACATGAGATATACAACACATGTAAACATCATGGTCAAACAACATGAGATATACAACACATGTAAACATCATGGTCAAACAACATGAGATATACAACACATGTAAACATCATGGTCAAACAACATGAGATATACAACACATGTAAACATCATGGTCAAACAACACGAGATGTACAACACATGTAAACATCATGGTCAAACAACATGAGATATACAACACATGTAAACATCATGGTCAAACAACATGAGATATACAACACATGTAAACATCATGGTCAAACAACATGAGATATACAACACATGTAAACATCATGGTCAAACAACACGAGATGTACAACACATGTAAACATCATGGTCAAACACGTTGGTAAATAGAAATATCATGACCACATGACATGAGAAATATTACTTATATTCAAATGAAACTTTATAGTCAGCAACACTGGATATATCGCCTATAATCAACCGAAACACCAATGGACATACTATCTATGATTAGCAAAAACATTATGGCTAAACACCACTTAACATATCACCAACAATCACTTGATAAGCCATGGTCAAACACGATGATGATCAACTTGCTACTTACTTACCTTTCCACGGTCGGCCATCACTGACGTGATTCTCAGGATATTAATCACTTTACATATTTTCCAAATCATCATACTATCTTCAGAATATGCATATGAGTTCTTTATGCATTATACTCAAGCTATATATTATCATATTATATATTGCACTATTTCAGCACATTGCAGTCAGTATTATCGTTATGTGTTGTTAGTTTCCCACGTACTGATCATT
Organism: Panulirus ornatus; assembly: GCF_036320965.1. NCBI lineage: Eukaryota > Metazoa > Arthropoda > Malacostraca > Decapoda > Palinuridae > Panulirus > Panulirus ornatus. Next base: position 13,687,961 of record NC_092262.1, on the reverse strand, counting down.
AGTCTTGATATATTATCATAATGTACTAACACTTCCATTATATCATTTACTAATCACTCAAAATCAACCTTTTCCTAATACCGTCAAATGAGCTCACCTATATAATCACTTGATTATCGAACCAGAAAAATGTTATAGTTTCGTTACATCTGAATATGTCTGATGTTTCAACACACTTGATTTAATGTTTCTTTTCAAATTAAATCACTTACAGAGAGATTTTCCCCGTGTAGTAGGAATGGGTAATGTGTCCGACCGACCAATAACTGATACATTACCCAGAAGCGAGTACATTTGTCTGGTACGATTAATGTCATTATTATCACACACTCTATATATATGTCTTGCCTCCAGCATGGCTGGGCAAGAACTGATCCCTGAGGCCGGGTTGCACCACACAAGGGTATATATAACAAGCCCATCTGCCACCAATTCGATAGTTTCACTAGATCATGCTGCTATGCATAAAAACCAACCTGCTTTGATTGACTGTGATTTTGTACAACTTAAATGGTAATGATAATACTCAGATTATACCATCTGGTTCATGATATTCATTACCGTTATTTATTGAACCAATTCTCAACGATCGTACACACACGACAGCTCCCGACACCTACATAGCATTCGATTACTCTCTCATAATCCATTGAAACTTCACGGTCAATCATCATTGAACATATCACAAAAATCCGATCAAATATCATGATCATCACTGAACATATCACAAAAATCCGTTAAAACATAATGGCCAAACAGATGATAAATAGTAATAATGTTGTTACCTTCCGTCTGCTGGAGGGTGCAGGTCGCGTCATTACTCACTCTACAAATTTTCTAATAATCACGGTTTTCATATTTTTCTCGAGGTTTGCAATCTACTAAAGCCATTTAGTATTACTAACTATCGCAATGTTTCACCACATCTTTCATTTACCAGCATAATAACTTACAATATATATATATATATATATATATATATATATATATATATATATATATATATATATATATATATATATATATATATTTGGAAAACCGGAATAGTTCAGGCGGGGAAAAAATGCATGAAATTTCAGTTGAGCTACCCGGGTGACGTCATAAAGAGGGCGGGGCTTTGTAACCAGCAAACTATGTGACGCGTCAAGGCCCCGCCCTTCTCATGACGTCACTTGGGTATCTTGGAGTAGCAACCCTACCTTATGTTGTGCTGTTTGGCGCCTGGTCAGCTCACGCAGGCCTTTCCTCGCTCTGGACGGGTTTATACACTGAAATTTCTCGTATTTTCTTAATTCTGCTTAAATCATTCCTGCTTTTCGTATAGATTATAGAGGACTGGGCCTTTGAGGGAATATCCTCACGTGGCCCTCTTCTCTGTTCCTTCTTTTGGAAAATTAAAAAAAAAAAAACACGTTAAGAGCACAATAATTTGTTTGAAACCAAAATACAATCAAAATACAAATAAACAAGTAAAGCAAGAGTAAAAGAACGATAACCGATAGGCAATGGAAGGTTAACGATTCAAATGCTTGCACACAGGTCCTATGTTCCTTCCATCCTGGCAGTTGGAGCTTTTTATGTTCTATGAAGGTGCGTGTTCATTTGCACTTTGTTCCTATATATATATATATATATATATATATATATATATATATATATATATATATATATATATATAATAAAATCTTTTTTTTTTTTTTTTTTTTTTTTTATACTTTGTCGCTGTCTCCCGCGTTTGCGAGGTAGCGCAAGGAAACAGACGAAAGAAATGGCCCAACCCCCCCCCCCATACACATGTACATACACACGTCCAGACACGCAAATATACATACCTACACAGCTTTCCATGGTTTACCCCAGACGCTTCACATGCCTTGCTTCAATCCACTGACAGCACGTCAACCCCTGTATACCACATGACTCCAATTCACTCTATTTCTTGCCCTCCTTTCACCCTCCTGCATGTTCAGGCCCCGATCACACAAAATCTTTTTCACTCCATCTTTCCACCTCCAATTTGGTCTCCCTCTTCTCCTCGTTCCCTCCACCTCCGACACATATATCCTCTTGGTCAATCTCTCCTCACTCATTCTCTCCATGTGCCCAAACCATTTCAAAACACCCTCTTCTGCTCTCTCGACCACGCTCTTTTTATTTCCACACATCTCTCTTACCCTTACGTTACTTACTCGATCAAACCACCTCACACCACACATTGTCCTCAAACATCTCATTTCCAGCACATCCATCCTCCTGCGCACATCTCTATCCATAGCCCACGCCTCGCAACCATACAGCATTGTTGGAACCACTATTCCCTCAAACATACCCATTTTTGCTTTCCGAGATAATGTTCTCGACTTCCACACATTTTTCAAGGCTCCCAAAATTTTCGCCCCCTCCCCCACTCTATGATCCACTTCCGCTTCCATGGTTCCATCCGCTGACAGATCCACTCCCAGATATCTAAAACACTTCACTTCCTCCAGTTTTTCTCCATTCAAACTCACCTCCCAATTGACTTGACCCTCACCCCTACTGTACCTAATAACCTTGCTCTTATTCACATTTACTCTCAACTTTCTTCTTCCACACACTTTACCAAACTCAGTCACCAGCTTCTGCAGTTTCTCACATGAATCAGCCACCAGCGCTGTATCATCAGCGAACAACAATTGACTCACTTCCCAAGCTCTCTCATCCCCAACAGACTTCATACTTGCCCCTCTTTCCAGGACTCTTGCATTTACCTCCTTTACAACCCCATCCATAAACAAATTAAACAACCATGGAGACATCACACACCCCTGCCGCAAACCTACATTCACCGAGAACCAATCACCTTCCTCTCTTCCTACACGTACACATGCCTTACATCCTCGATAAAAACTTTTCACTGCTTCTAACAACTTGCCTCCCACACCATATATTCTTAATACCTTCCACAGAGCATCTCTATCAACTCTATCATATGCCTTCTCCAGATCCATAAATGCTACATACAAATCCATTTGCTTTTCTAAGTATTTCTCACATACATTCTTCAAAGCAAACACCTGATCCACACATCCTCTACCACTTCTAGTGAGTGGTGGGATGAAGAAGTAAGAGTATTAGTGAAAGAGAAGAGAGAGGCATTTGGACGATTTTTGCAGGGAAAAAATGCAATTGAGTGGGAGAAGTATAAAAGAAAGAGACAGGAGGTCAAGAGAAAGGTGCAAGAGGTGAAAAAAAGGGCAAATGAGAGTTGGGGTGAGAGACTATCAGTAAATTTTAGGGAGAATAAAAAGATGTTCTGGAAGGAGGTAAATAGGGTGCGTAAGACAAGGGAGCAAATGGGAACTTCAGTGAAGGGCGTAAATGGGGAGGTGATAACAAGTAGCGGTGATGTGAGAAGGAGATGGAATGAGTATTTTGAAGGTTTGTTGAATGTGTCTGATGACAGAGTGGCAGATATAGGGTGTTTTGGTCGAGGTGGTGTGCAAAGTGAGAGGGTTAGGGAAAATGATTTGGTAAACAGAGAGGAGGTAGTAAAAGCTTTGCGGAAGATGAAAGCCGGCAAGGCAGCAGGTTTGGATGGTATTGCAGTGGAATTTTATTAAGAAAGGGGGTGACTGTATTGTTGACTGGTTGGTAAGGTTATTTAATGTATGTATGACTCATGGTGAGGTGCCTGAGGATTGGCGGAATGCGTGCATAGTGCCATTGTACAAAGGCAAAGGGGATAAGAGTGAGTGCTCAAATTACAGAGGTATAAGTTTGTTGAGTATTCCTGGTAAATTATATGGGAGGGTATTGATTGAGAGGGTGAAGGCATGTACAGAGCATCAGATAATAAAATCTAGCTAAAAATAAAAAGCCTCCGTGAGCGTAAGAGGCGATAAATACCGGATGAAACATAAGGTAGGGTTGCTACTCTAAGATACCCTGCTGACGTCATGAGTAAGGCGGGGCCTGGACGCGTCACATATTTTGCTGGTTACAAAAGCCCCGCCCTTCTCATGACGTCATCCGAGCAGCTCAGAGTAGCAACCCATCTTCTGTTACGTTTATTTTCGCCTCTTACGATCGCGGAGGCTTTTTATTTTTAGCTAGATTTTATTATATATATATATATATATATATATATATATATATATATATATATATATATATATATATATATATATATATATTCATTTATTTATTTATTTTGCTTTGTCGCTGTCTCCCGCGTTTGCGAGGTAGCGCAAGGAAACAGACGAAAGAAATGGCCCAACCCACCCCCATACACATGTATATACATACGTCCACACACGCAAATATACATACCTATACATCTCAATGTACACATATATATACAAACACAGACACATACATATATACCCATGCACACAATTCACAGTCTGCCTTTATTCATTCCCATCGCCACCTCGTCACACATGGAATACCATCCCCCTCCCCCCCTCATGTGTGCGAGGTAGCACTAGGAAAAGACAACAAAGGCCCCATTCGTTCACACTCAGAGTCTAGCTGTCATGTAATAATGCCCGAAACCACAGCTCCCTTTCCACATCCAGGCCCCACACAACTTTCCATGGTTTACCCCAGACGCTTCACATGCCCTGATTCAATCCACTGACAGCACGTCAACCCCGGTATACCACATCGATCCAATTCACTCTATTCCTTGCCCTCCTTTCACCCTCCTGCATGTTCAGGCCCCGATCACTCAAAATCTTTTTCACCCCATCTTTCCTCCTCCAATTTGGTCTCCCACTTCTCGCTCCCTCCACCTCCGACACATATATCCTCTTGGTCAATCTTTCCTCACTCATTCTCTCCATGTGCCCAAACCATTTCAAAACACCCTCTTCTGCTCTCTCAACCACGCTCTTTTTATTTCCACACATCTCTCTTACCCTTACGTTACTTACTCGATCAAACCACCTCACACCACACATTGTCCTCAAACATCTCATTTCCAGCACATCCATCCTCCTGCGCACAACTCTATCCATAGCCCACGCCTCGCAACCATACAACATTGTTGGAACCACTATTCCTTCAAACATACCCATTTTTGCTTTCCGAGATAATGTTCTCGACTTCCACACATTCTTCAAGGCTCCCAGGATTTTCGCCCCCTCCCCCACCCTATGATCCACTTCCGCTTCCATGGTTCCATCCGCTGCCAGATCCACTCCCAGATATCTAAAACACTTTACTTCCTCCAGTTTTTCTCCATTCAAACTTACCTCCCAATTGACTTGACCCTCAACCCTACTGTATCTAATAACCTTGCTCTTATTCACATTTACTCTTAACTTTCCTCTTTCACACACTTTACCAAACTCAGTCACCAGCTTCTGCAGTTTCTCACATGAATCAGCCACCAGCGGTGTATCATCAGCGAACAACAACTGACTCACTTCCCAACTGACTCAGCAAAAAAAAAAAAAAAAAAAAAAAAAAAAAATATATATATATATATATATATATATATATATATATATATATATATATATATATATATATATATATATGAAAAGCAGGAATGATTTAAGCAGAAGAATAAAGAAAATGCGTGAACTTTCAGTGTATAAACCCGTGCAGAGTGAGGTAAGGCCTCCGTGAGCTGACCAGGCGTCAAACAGCACAACATAACAGTGTGAGAAAAGTGTCTCTATCTACCCTGTTTAATGGATATCTATTGCAATTGGTTAGCATAAATAAATAACCGTTTACATTAGGTTACAAAGTAAATGTACGTAACGAAAAATAGGGGAAAAGTCGTTATCAAGGTGAAGCGAGGGAAAGGTCCGTGTGAGTGGAGGAGGCGATGACGTCATGATAATGATGTAGGGAGGGTTGAGCATCCCGGGTGATGACGTCATGATAATGATGTAGGGAGGGTTGAGCATCCCGGGTGATGACGTCATGAGTGGTGGCTCATGGGTACATCAGCTTGTGTATCCAGCAAATCGACCCTTCTTAACTTGTAATTACCAGGTAACCAGACACCATGGGAAGCCCATTAATAATGATGTACATTAATGTAAGGCTGATGGATGGTTAGCTTGGACTGTGCATGTAAACTGTGCATAACGGCACTTGCAAAAAAAAAAAAAAAAAAGTTTAAAATGCAAATCCGATGGTATGACATCTTTATGAAATGAGGCTCCACCGTCTCAGAGAGGATTCATAAGCAAATAATTATTATAACTGAGAACAGGCTTGATGGAGGGAAAGCAGTTTGATTTAGGGATGAAGAGGTTCCACATATGATATACCTTGTACTCCCTTGACCACAACGATGCGACCTTCCCTGAACACACCCTATCATCAATCTTCATGTCTCTCATTATTCACAATTACCTGAAATGAAAAACTTTCAGGTATTTTACATGAACTTGAGAATGGGAAGCACCTGCTGCCTGAGTCTCAATACGCCGGTAATAGAAAACGCAGTCGACTCATAGGCAACCTAGCTGTTCATCCCCTTGGCTGGGGATGGTTTGATAGATAGATACCTGTGTATTAAACTAGAGAATATAAGAACACAAGAGTTTCTAGGAAATATAAATAAACACTTGAGACTCCCAGGGAGTTGTACAACAGGCCGCGTCTGGAAGGCTCTAACGAGATGTTTGTTGAGGATGAGGAGATAGAAGAGAAAGGTTAATGTCCATGAGAATAGACATACAGGAGAATGATGTAGAAATTAGACACATATACTGTGCTTGCTCCTATGAATATCTCGACCTATAGCTTCAAAGGGAAGTGCTTGAAATAGCAAACCACGTGAAGCGATGAAGCTTTGGCCACTGGTAAATCTTGTACTCTGCTGAATAGCTTATAATCCATTGGCATCCCCCTTAAAAATAAAGAGAAATAGATAAGGAAGTCATGTGTGTCTTACCATGTAAAATTTGTTCGTTAACTGAACTGTTTGTTGGACGTGTTTGCGATCGAACGTTGCCGAGATATCTACGCTTGTCCGATATCATTCGTAGTTTACATTTTTCCTCCAAATTCAAGGATTTAGATAATACAAATCAGTAAAAAAGATCAAAATTCCTTATAATATAACCTGCCATCAAGAGACATCTATCAAATATTTTCCTTTTACCAACACTCATTTTTTCACCATTATCTTAAAATAAAATCCCAAAGCTATAGTATATTCTCTACTAAAAAAGTAAAATTTATATTTTACACTAAAATAATAAATTATAATCAATGTGATATAGACATTGGTTAATGTAGGATATAATGTGTACATGTTGGCCTGTTATGTTTACATGTGTGGTTGAGGAAGACGCCCAGTCCCCATCAGTCTAACCCATACCAACTTAAATGCTCATTCCGTCTTATATAATGACTAAGGGTGAGATTGGAGAGTAGTTTACGACATATCCTTCACTGGTCATGAAGTAGGGAAATGTGCACAGGTTAAGATTAGGACTGAGATCTGTGGGAAGGGAAATATTCCAGTCCAGTCCCTGGTAATGGTCGTCTGAATTTATTTTGTACCGGTAATTTATGAGGATAGTGGCTAATGTGTGAGGGTGGTAGATTGTGAGGAGAGTGATACATCTCCATTCCTCACACTATGTAGGATTGATAGTGTGAGGTTGTACACGTCACTCCCACATGGTGTAGTGCCCAATAAAGTGGGCAGGACTCTGAATCAAGGTGGAGTGTCAGGTACGACATGCTGTGTTCCAGTTGATTTAATGTATGAGACTAGATGGTGGCACTCTAGCCAAAATAGGATGGAGAGATGCGGCTAACATCCCAGAGAGATTTGCTTGGTTGTCACGTACACTTGCAGAAGCTTCATGATTAACTCTGTATGTCTGAAGGTGGATCCCTCCTGAAACTGTAGTGAAGATGACATGACAATGTGGCATATGGAAATACGTAAAGGTTTCGATAAAGATCACATCAAATAAATGTAGAAAAAATATATGTTTCTATATATCAGAGTCAGTTAAGGTCACGTCTTAGTTAAAATAGATATAGAAGGTCGACTAACAAGGACAAGGCTTAAAAGATAAAAAATAAATATATTAAGCTTATTTCTGAAACTAACGAAGATGACAGAAACAGTTTTGGGTTATCTTATCAAAACTGATTCAAATTTAACGACATATTTAGATGAAGTCAAACCTAACCTGACCTACATTAGGTTGAGGAGGTTCCTTTATTTTTTTTCTATTATTTCTTTGTCATTTTTTCATGTAAGTGAGGTAGCGTCTCTTACAGACGATGAAATGGCCTCATTCACTGACCCCCATTCTCAGACTGACATGCATAATGCAATGAAATGACAACGGAAGGCTTCATGTTAGCACTAATGTTAAAACCTTTCTGCTGGTATTTTGACATTTTTATGACTACTTGTCATCACTGAGCCAAGTAGCCATAAAAATATGTGGGCAGTTTAGGTTCTCACTCGAGCAATACTAACGGCTGATGCACACCCTTGTTCATCCTTACTCCATCACCTACCCACTTCCAGTGATCTATATCTATACTTTAGCTGTAAGAGAATTATTAGCCAATTTATTGGTGTATGTTCTATACTTTTACATGTATTTCTTATATTTTGTTATGGGAAATGGAAGATGTGAATAATGCCCACCTGTCTCCACACTCTTCTGGAAGATGTACATTATATACTGTACCTCATGACTATGCCACGGTCATATAGAAGTTTTAGTTGATTTATGTGTACATATCCATTACATAAGTGTATTTTTGTCATTTCATTTTGAGATACAGAAAATTTAAAGACTATATTTTTGTACAATTTATGGGAAACCTCTTGGCAAGGTTACCCAGCTTTTAACCATTACAGATCATAATGAAAGTCATAACTTAGGCAATCCTGAACGATTGGAAATGTGCAGATATTGCTCCATTATACATGGGAGATGAAAGTAAGGGTACCGGTATACAATTCTGCTAATAGATCATTCTGATCACATTAAATTTTTGAATTAATATAATGATATACTGCATTGCCAGAAGAGCACTGGGTTTTGTGTAAAATCATTGATTTACTTTCAGGCTTCTAGGACAAGATGATGAACGGCAAGAGTTCAGCACCAGTAGAGAAGCGAAGGGGCTCCCCTCTCATGAAGTTATCAGCATACGTACTTGCCTTAAGACCATGGTCCTTCAGTGCTTCCTTAATGCCGGTCCTGTTAGGATGCATTTTAGCTCATAAGGCCACAGGAGAATTTAATATTGTTGCACTTGTTACAACAGCACTTACAGCACTGTCAGTACATGCTGCTGGTAATGTTGTTAACACTTACTTTGATTATGTGAAAGGAATAGATAGCAAGAAGAGTGATGATCGAACCTTAGTAGACCAACTACTTTCCAAGGATGAGATTGTAACACTTGGCGTCATCTTGTATTTAGTTGGGTGTGCAGGATTTGTTATATTGACAATGGTAACAACTGCACGTCTTGAACACTTGGCACTTGTATATTTTGGAGGACTTTCTAGTTCCTTTTTATACACTGGTGGGGTAGGATTCAAATATATTGCACTAGGTGATGTTTTGATTCTTATTTTATTTGGTCCTATGACTGTTCTTTTCTCTTACATGGTTCAGGCAGGACATGTCCAGTGGGCCACCATATTATATGCTGTACCACTTGCTTTGAACACCGAAGCAATCCTCCACTCAAATAATACACGAGACTTGGAGTCTGACAGTCGTGCTGGGATTGTCACATTAGCTATTCTTATTGGCTTAACAGCCTCTGAACTTTTGTATGCCATTTTTCTCTTTGCACCATATACAATATTTGCTGTTTGGGGTATGAAGTATTCTGCTATGCTTTTCCTTCCTCTCATTACCATCCCTGAGGCATTTAGGTTAGAGAAGCATTTCAGAACAGTTAGCAAAGGCCCGATACCAAAGAGGACTGCTAAGCTAAATGCCTACCTTGGCTTTCTTTATGTTTTAGGATGTGCTCTCTCAGATCCAGCAAAACTGCCTTATATCCTTTGATTTTGTAAAGGAGGTGGCTTTGACTTTTGTAGTTATCTGGTATAATTTTTTTTATCTTGAGTGGAGAAAATTTTTTACGCGTGATAGATTGTCTGTGGTCCTGAACTTTGTTATTTATTATATTTTTATAGTATTAATATAACTTAGGCAATATTAAACTAATGACTTTTTCAGTTGATTTAATACCTATACCTTTGTAATGGAAATACTGAGTAACAGTTTTTAAATATGAAAAATTAGTTCATGCAAACTCATCAAAGGTGAAGGGAATGTAAAGATATTGTATATGATATTTGAAGTAATGGTTTTGTAAGGTTTTTATCTTTTGTTGTATGACATAGGTCTTTCAGGCCCCATTGAGATATAGATTCTTTATCAATCCTTACCACGACCCTCACTGATAGGTAGGCATCTGATGGAGTCTTATCTACATTGTGTGTACTGTATTAGCTTCATGTCACATGAAACAGGTAAAAAAATTTGCAGGGATGCATTTATTTGTTGTATAAAGCTAGGATTAGCCTACTTGTTGTTTTCATGAATCATAAGTACTAGTGTCGATAGTGCCACTGACCTGCAACATAAATGATTACAATTGCCATAATTATGCAACATCCACAAATCTTCGAATTTTTTGAAGCTGGCTTCTTCAGTCAATTAAGCTCTTTTCCTCTCTTGTGATAGGGAGTCCTTGGTAAAGTGAGGAATTTCAGTAAAGAGAAGTTCCATGGTCCTGTACTTTAGCTTAGGACAGTAAATACCACTCATTGTAAGGTCAGAGGGCTTTTACTCAAGGCACTGCATCAGACAATTGAAATTGATCTGGAGTAGCCTATTGTAACCATTCAGCTTATTTGATTTTCTTGTAGTGCTGCTATTAAGTTGCCTGATATTGACACTCATATTTTCTTAAAGAATGGTTCGTTAGAAAAACAACTTAGATGGTCAAGAGGCCTGGTAAGTTGAATTGCTGCACGTTTTCTCTGTGCTTTAATCATCATTTTAGATTATTATAGAACCCCAGTACCTGTTTTATGGGGCTTCTGCCACTTTAAGGCTACACTTCCCCATCGGAGCAAGAAAATAATGGATGTTTTAGGAATGAGAGGTCCTCGATGATATTGTACCCCATTCTGTCCACTGTTAAGGATAAGGCTTTGCTGAAGATGACTTTTCACTTGCATTGTTAGCACTTGCAGGAATATTCCAGCAACATTTCTTTCATGAAACTGCAAAACAATTTATATCAGTTTCACAATTTTGTCAACTATTCATTGCATACTACAGGCTGTTACCAGTGCCTGTACAGACAAAGTTCAGTTCCTTAAGTAATGGAGCTCACACCCATTCTGTTCTTCACTCTCATATCTGACATTAATGCACATACATGTCTTAGTTTCCTATCCCCCTTTGCAGATCATACTTGAGTATGATATCAAAAAGTTATAAACAGGCTCTTAAAGGAGACTCTTCCTCTGGGTCACCAAACAGAGTTTGCTTTTCTGTGGAGAATATCTTTTAACTTTTCTAGTATGGAGATGGTGAAGTAATAAAGACAATACAGAATACTTGACAGACAAGACACCCTTATATCATGGTTGAACAATGTGAAAGACCTCTGAGTACTGTCTGAAGACCTTACTATGTCGAACACGAGGCAACAGTTACCTTTTCCAATATCCAGTAGGCTGGATATTGTGGACTTGAAGACGAGAGGATAAGCGAGTGACGGCACTCTTAAGAGCATTAATGTTCTCATAAATAGATTACTGCCATGTGCTAGCATCTCTGTTTAGGATCTTCATATTTGTACACTTAGAAAGTATGCAAAGACTTTTTTATCATACTTTGAACCCACTGGGAATAACTGAAATTACTGAGACTGTACTCTCCAGTGTGTGGGGTCTGGAGAGGTTTATCATAATTTACACCTGATAAATTCCAGAAGGAATGGTTCCCATCCTACAGTCAAAAGTAGTTCCCTAATGACATGATAGGCATGGAAGACTATCAGATAAATACCAATAAGCACAAAAAGAGTAAGCACCATGAACATTCAGGGCATCGGACTATTCAAAATATCGCCTGCAACCATGAGAAACACTGTAGTGCACAGTGGAGAAATTTAAGGCCTTGGATAAGTATTTACAGAATTTACTTGACCAGCCAGGCTTAGGGTCAATCAACAACCCAAACTCAGCAATTGGACTCAGCCCAGGCTCTACAGTTAGAGGACTCCAGTCAGTGCAAGGTTAAACTGCACCATCTTTTGAGCCTCACGGAAGTTTCAGATATGTGGCATTAACCATAATAGTCAGAATGTTGCAAATATGGTGTAAATGTGTTAGTAAGAATGTTACAGTACAGTGGCATTATCTATGATAGTTCCCACAAAAAACATTGCAGCTTGGTTGTGAATGACATATGCTAGAAATTAGGCTTAAGAAAGTTAAAAATTATTAAAAAAATTGTCACTAGTTTTTATGGATTAATGGTAACTGTTGATATTAGATAATAGATCTGCGTTCCACAAAGAGAAATAGTGATTTACAGTTACATTGCAAAGTTCTCCAAATATGTAAAATAATATTTTGTTTTATTATCTGATAGTTTGCTATTTTTGTTTTCCAACTGCCTCATGTAAAACTGAGGTGGATTGTAGATGTGATGAAATGTCAAAATATTGTTTAACATTGAGGATTTGACTTTTTTTTTATCAACATTGTCACGGGCAATGTCATGTTAATGTTATTATTCACCATAACGAAAGACAGCTATACTGTTGTTTAAGTAGTATTGCTGGATGTTGGTTTGATATTACATTTTAATCTAATTGATACATTTTAATTGATAAAAAGTCTGAAATGCTTAGTACTTAAAGTATGCGAAGTACTTAGAAATTTGAAATTTTTTGGCCTCAATGATAGTTTTGCATGAAATTATGCCATTATTTACTTGGATTCCTGTAATGACAGCTGATGTCCTTTACACAGAGTGTTGTTCATTAAGTATGAACTATTAAAGCAATTAAATGTTTGAAATTATGGCTTCATTTACTTGGAATCCTGAGATAATTATTCGCATTATTGACCTTATAAATTTTTTCAATTGCTAATTATGAACCTGATCGTTGAAACTGTGGAAATACAATCTTCAACACTAAGACATCGTGAAATATCTAGATGGCCATTGAATATTTCATTTCAGATGTGTACAATGTACTGTATGTAATAACTAGCCTTTGATGATGTGCCTCCCTAGATAGATATTGAAGTGCACGAGACTGCAGAATTCCAACAGATATAGGATTAATAAGCTTTGTAGCAGTAACACTGCCACCATCATCATTGACAAAGATTATGTTTTTCAAAATGGTGAAGAGAATAGTTAATGCTCTCAAGATTTCTCTTTGTTCTCATAGCCAGTCTTACTCATCACAGTATAATTCTCATTCTGTGATGGTGCAAGACAATATTGATCATATATGCTTGGCACAAAGCATATAGATTTAGGTTTTGGTTGTAAAATGTATGTATTTGTAAATACACAGCTTTTATGGCATTAATAATGGTATCCACCTTTTTATCTTTCCTTCTTGTTATATCGTACAGCTCTTTTCTTCTGATTCAGAACTGTCATTTCCTTCTGTTACAGCTTCCATGACCTCAGTAATATTGCACTAGTATTTGTGATGGAAAATTGGAATTTAAAAACTGATTATTTTAATGTCATATCATTTGTTTGTATACGTGTGTTTGGCTGAGGGTAATGATAATGAATGAGGAAATTAGTGTACAGGTCGAAGAACAGATAAATTTGTGTGACTAATTAATGTATATGTAGGTGGGAACTAAGTAAAGGAACACACTTCTCGGTGACAAAAAACAACAGTTTGTGCACGTAATGATATATGGCAGATACTAGTGCAGTCCAGAGTTTTAATCATACCAATGTTATGCTAACACAATTAATCTTTTTCAGAGGGATTATTTGTCTGTGTAAAAAAAGAGGGTACATAAATAACATCAGATATTTTAACTTGTTACAGTGATTATGAATGAACACCATTTTTGTATCCTATAGTATTGAAGGTTTGGCTGCCCTTCAAACAACTGTTAAGTGAAGGTGATTAGTGCTTTCAGCATACAGACAGACACATGAGCACAGTGCTTGCAGCATAGACACATAAGCACTGATTATTAAATTGCCTCTCATTACCTTAAAAGTCAGGTATTCTGATATTTGTACTGCCAGCTATGCTTCAAAGGGCAAACACAAGGAAAACAGCCCAATTTTCTTGGTCATACCCTTTTCCTGGGTTAAGGTTATGTTTAACAGTGATCTTGATGGTTACCTGTGTTTGCTTTTCCTGCACCATCATTGTCAGATGCTTGCTCAGTGCAAATTCTTTGGATTGTAATGCCATGACTGTGATTGAATGCCTTGAGCCAACCATAAGTGTAGTCAAGATACACCAGTTACTATTTGGTTATGGTCCAGAGTTGTAGAAGAGTTTGTATGACAGATTCTAGTGAGAAACTGTAGAAGCTGGTGGCTGAGTCTGGGATATTGTGCGAGAGGAGTAAGTTGGTTTATGACAATACAAGTAAGGGCATTATGTTTGGCGGGGAAATGAGACAAAGGTTGGTTGTATTGTAAATCTCAGGGGAGACAACCTGGAGGAAGTGCAGTGTTTTAGACACTTCAAAGTCGACATAGCAAAAGATGGAAATATGAAAGCTGAAGTTACCCGTGGGTTTGGTAAAGGTGCTAAGGTCCAGGAAGCATTGAGGAGTGTGTGGAAAAGATGATCACTGTCTGCAAGGGCAAAGGATGGGTACAGCAGTCTTGATGGTGTTTGTAGATACAAGTTATGGGCTTCAGATAAAAAGTTACAAAAGAGGATAGATGTGTTGGAAGTTACATTTTCAAGGATGTGCATAGAGTTAAATGAGTAAGAAATTATACGTTAGGAGAGGTGTGGTAGTAAGAAGGGCATGGTTAAGAGTTAAAGACGGGCTACAGAAATGGTTAGTCGTATGAATAAGGAAAGGCTGACTCAGAGGGTTTATGTTCCAGTAGTAGAGGGTTGCAAAGAGAAGAGGGAAACCAAATTGGATACAGAAAGGTGAAGTTAAAGATACTTTAAGTAATCATGACCTGAAGAGGAAGGATATGAGGTGTGTATAGGATAGAGCCATGTGGTATACAGGAGTGATGTGATGTCAATAGGCTGAACCAAGGCATATGATGTGGTCTGGAGAAACCACATAAAAGGTATATGGACATTGACTGTGAATAGGATTTTCTGGTTTTGGTACATCACACATGAGAGCTTGAGAGTGAATGCGAGCAAATAAGGTCATTTCTCATCTGTTCCCAGCACTCTCTCTAAGCAGGAAACAACAAACGAGTTGTTATCGGATGGACTGTTAATACAGTTAAAATCTCTCAAGATCATGGTACACTTGAAAAAGCATTTGAAATCAGAAAACCAAGAGTGAGTTGAAGGTTGTGATTGAGAAGGATAGTAGCATGGAGTGCACTGAACTAAGAAAGGAACAAGCTGCATGGAAAAGAATACATGTGCCTTCTGGAGCCAGATAGTGCGAGGTGACATTTTGGATATTAATAAGTCGACAGAAAACATATTGGTAAAACACCCAAGACCTTACAGCATAACCACCATGTACATTTATTCTCCTTTTTATTCATTTATATTATACTTAATTGCTAATTGCCGTCTTCCATGTTAACAAGGTAGCGCAAGGAAACAGACGAAAGAATGGCCTAATCCACCCACATACACATGTATATCCATAAATGCCCACACACACACATATACATACCTATACATTTCAACGCATACATACATATTCATACAGACATTCTCCTGTGTGGTATGAAATTATACAAAGAATTTTGTAGAAAATGTATTTATGGGGCACAGCATACTAGACACAGGAAACCTGTTACTATTTCATACTTAAAATATAAGGGAAATACAACTGCCTGCCTGCAGCAGATGGCAAAATGGGGACATGATCAAATTAACAGGAGTATTTGTACATAATATATATATATATCCATTCTATGCACATTAAATGAAAAGTTGTTGCTTATAATGCATCTTTCATTTTTACTGAAAATACATGATCTTCTCAGAGGTATGTATACCAAGATAAACTTTGGAAATGCACAACATAAACATCAAAGAATCACTGCCTAATGTCCAGCAATGGATAGTATTGTACTATCACAGATAAGGTGGGTGTGTGTGTTATCAACCACTTACAATTCAGCATGTTTGCCCCAAGAACTGGCTGCCAGCAAAATTCCTTGTCATTTACTGAATCAGTTCACAGTCTTCTGATTCAGACTTCAATGATAACATCAATAACACAATCTCCAAGTTCAAGATTTATTTGAGGGCAAAATTTCAAATATGTAAAGAAAGATACTTTGAAGCAAGCATGCTACAGAAAGAATTGTATGGTGCATGCCAATAGCTCTATAAAAATCTGCACTTCAACAAGAATTTACAGGCCTCTTTAAATATTAATCTTGCCTCCGCAGCAAACACTTGGGGAACACCACAGTATAGGACATGGGTGACTTGTGTACTGATGTATTTTAAGGTTTAACTATAGCAATTCAGCAACAAAAGGGACAAAGGCATATCATTCTGAGTTGTTATAACACATCATAGTTTTCCATTTGTACACATAAACATAAATGTTAAGCAGGTTTATGAGGGAATTAAATATTTAAATTACCATAGATTGTAATGCTGTTCAATCATCCAGTCTCCTGATAGTTAGGTTGCAATTCTTTGGTTTCCTAATTTTCACTTTACACAGATCGATTTTGTTTTATATAAGCCAATCCTTACAGTTTTACTGAAAAATACACATAAACCATTATACAATAACACATATGTGTTATGTATGTTTTGCGTAAAAGTGAAGCAAAAGCGTGTTTAATTTTTGGGAGGAATAGCAGAAGACCATAGCAAAATCTTCTCCAACGTATCTCTGCATATCCCAGTCAACACTTATTTGCACAAACTTTCACTGTCGTCTTTTATCACATGTAGTTTTATGGCAGCACTAAAGGTCCTTAAAACAAACTGTAAAACTAATCCTCTTGGTTTACTAGTTATGTCAGTATGGTGCAATTAATTCATACCATGGCTTTATCCCAACTAAAATCTGGGGGATGTGTGGTCCCACGGTGTTGCCAGGGGTAAAATATGAAAATTTACAAGCAAAACGGGTAAATGTTCATGAGTATGGAAGATGCAAAGGTGCATGTGTCACTAACATGGAATGTATAACTTTAAATCACAACTGCCTAGCCATTTTAAGTCAGCCATGTATTTACTTGTCAGAATTCTAAAATGATGTGTCCTCTGTTCTCCCCATAACACCATAGACTCAATCTTACTGATCAAACTAGTCATGACATTACAGCATCACTGACATGCACCAATCACTAGCCATGACATCATAGCATCATTGTCATACACCAATCACTAACCATGACATCACCATTGTCATACACCAATCACTAACCATAACATCATTGTCATATACCATAACAATCTTTATGTATCCAGTCAGTCATTCTCAATTCTGATATGCCTTTCTTCAATAATACTTTTGATTCCTTTAATGCTAGGCTTCCATCACTTCACTCTTGCTAATGTATTTAACTTGGCTTTCCATCACTCTTCACTCATGCTATTGCATTTTCCATCATATCTCTGCATTCTTTTATGAAAGGAATACACCTACATCAGCTTTTCTACAATGTTCCCATTTTATCATTCTCATAGAAAATATATGATTCACAGGAAAAAATAAAAGTACTTCTGACTGGGTGAAAAGAACAGATTAACTCCCTCAAGTGTACACCTACAATGCAATGTACAACATATGCATTTAAGTCAGTTAAATATACTCGATATCAGTCTGTCATAAAAGTACAAGCTACATCTACTTGCAAAAGAGCACCAGCACTCCAATATATATATATATATATATATATATATATATATATATATATATATATATATATATATACATATATATATATATATATATATATATATATTTATTTATTTTGCTTTGTCGCTGTCTCCCGCGTTAGCGAGGTAGCGCAAGGAAACAGAAGAAAGAATGGCCCAACCCACCCACATACACATGTATATACATACACGTCTACACATGCAAATATACATACCTATACATCTCAACGTATACATATATATACACACACAGACATATACATGTATACACATGTACATAATTCATACTGTCTGCCTTTATTCATTCCCATCGCCACCTCGCCACACATGGAATAACAACCCCCTCCCCCCTCACGTGTGCAAGGTAGCGCTAGGAAAAGTCAACAAAGGCCCCATTCGTTCACACTCAGTCTCTAGCTGCCATGTAATAATGCACCAAAACCACAGCTCTCTTTCCACATCCAGGCCCCACAGAACTTTCCATGGTTTACCCTAGACGCTTCACATGCCCTGGTTCAATCCATTGACAGCACATCGACCCCAGCACACCACATCGTTCCAATTCACTCTATTCCTTGTATGCTTTTCACCCTCCTGCATGTTCAGGCCGCAATCACTCAAAATCTTTTTCACTCCATCTTTCCACCTCCAATTTGGTCTCCCACTTCTTGTTCTCTCCACCTCTGACACATATATCCTCTTTGTCAATCTTTCCTCACTCATTCTCTCCATGTAACCAAACCATTTCAGAACACCCTCTTCTGCTCTCTCAACCACACTCTTTTTATCCCTCACTCATTCTCTCCATGTGACCAAACCATTTCAGAACACCCTCTTCTGCTCTCTCAACCACACTCTTTTTATTTCCACACATCTCTCTTACCCTTACATTACTTACTCGATCAAACCACCTCACACCACATATTGTCCTCAAACATCTCATTTCCAACACATCCACCCTCCTGCGCACAACTCTATCCATAGCCCACGCCTCGCAACCATACAACATTGTTGGAACCACTATTCCTTCAAACATACCCATTTTTGCTTTCCGAGATAATGTTCTCGACTTCCACACATTCTTCAAGGCTCCCAGGATTTTCGCCCCCTCCCCCACCCTATGATTCACTTCCACTTCCATGGTTCCATCCGCTGCCAGATCCACTCCCAGATATCTAAAACACTTTACTTCCTCCAGTTTTTCTCCATTCAAACTTACCTCCCAATTGACTTGACCTTCAACCCTACTGTACCTAATAACCTTGCTCTTATTCACATTTACTCTCAACTTTCTTCTTTCACACACTTTACCAAACTCAGTGACCAGCTTCTGCAGTTTCTCACATGAATCAGCCACCAGCGCTGTATCATCAGCATACAACAACTGACTCACTTCCCAAGCTCTCTCATCCACAACAGACTTCATTCTTGCCCCTCTTTCCAAAACTCTTGCATTCACCTCCCTAACAACCCCATCCATAAACAAATTAAACAACCATGGAGACATCACACACCCCTGCCACAAACCTACATTCACTGAGAACCAATCACTTTCCTCTCTTCCTACACGTACACATGCCTTACATCCTCGATAAAAACTTTTCACTGCTTCTAACAATTTGCCACCCACACCATATATTCTTAATACCTTCCACAGAGCATCCACAGGGCATATATATATATATATATATATATATATATATATATATATATATATATATATATATGGCCAGAGAGTGTTATTGGATTCCGTGTTAATTGACAGGCGTGCGAAAGAGAGACTTTTGGATGTTAATGTGCTGAGAGGTGCAACTGGAGGGATGTCTGATCATTATCTTGTGGAGGCTAAGGTGAAGATTTGTATGGGTTTTCAGAAAAGAAGAGTGAATGTTGGGGTGAAGAGGGTGGTGAGAGTAAGTGAACTTGGGAAGGAGACCTGTGTGAGGAAGTACCAGGAGAGACTGAGTACAGAATGGAAAAAGGTGAGAACAATGGAAGTAAGGGGAGTGGGGGAGGAATGAGATGTATTTAGGGAATCAGTGATGGATTGCACAAAAGATGCTTGTGGCATGAGAAGAGTGGGAGGTGGGTTGATTAGAAAGGGTAGTGAGTGGTGGGATGAAGAAGTAAGATTATTAGTGAAAGAGAAGAGAGAGGCATTTGGACGATTTTTGCAGGGGAAAAATGCAAGTGAGTGGGAGATGTATAAAAGAAAGAGACAGGAGGTCAAGAGAAAGGTGCAAGAGGTGAAAAAAAGGGCAAATGAGAGTTGGGGTGAGAGAGTATCATTAAATTTTAGGGAGAATAAAAAGATGTTCTGGAAGGAGGTAAATAAAGTGCGTAAGACAAGGGAGCAAATGGGAACTTCAGTGAAGGGTGCAAATGGGGAGGTGATAACAAGTAGTGGTGATGTGAGAAGGAGATGGAGTGAGTATTTTGAAGGTTTGCTGAATGTGTTTGATGATAGAGTGGCAGATATAGGGTGTTTTGGTCGAGGCGGTGTGCAAAGTGAGAGGGTTAGGGAAAATGATTTGGTAAACAGAGAAGAGGTAGTGAAAGCTTTGCGGAAGATGAAAGCCGGCAAGGCAGCAGGTTTGGATGGTATTGCAGTGGAATTTATTAAAAAAGGGGGTGACTGTATTGTTGACTGGTTGGTAAGGTTATTTAATGTATGTATGACTCATGGTGAGGTGCCTGAGGATTGGCGGAATGCGTGCATAGTGCCATTGTACAAAGGCAAAGGGGATAAGAGTGAGTGCTCAAGTTACAGAGGTATAAGTTTGTTGAGTATTCCTGGTAAATTATATGGGAGGGTATTGATTGAGAGGGTGAAGGCATGTACAGAGCATCAGATTGGGGAAGAGCAGTGTGGTTTCAGAAGTGGTAGAGGATGTGTGGATCAGGTGTTTGCTTTGAAGAATGTATGTGAGAAATACTTAGAAAAGCAAATGGATTTGTATGTAGCATTTATGGATCTGGAGAAGGCATATGATAGAGTTGATAGAGATGCTCTGTGGAAGGTATTAAGAATATATGGTGTGGGAGGCAAGTTGTTAGAAGCAGTGAAAAGTTTTTATCGAGGATGTAAGGCATGTGTACGTGTAGGAAGAGAGGAAAGTGATTGGTTCTCAGTGAATGTAGGTTTGCGGCAGGGGTGTGTGATGTCTCCATGGTTGTTTAATTTGTTTATGGATGGGGTTGTTAGGGAGGTAAAGGCAAGAGTTTTGGAAAGAGGGGCAAGTATGAAGTCTGTTGGGGATGAGAGAGCTTGGGAAGTGAGTCAGTTGTTGTTCACTGATGATACAGCGCTGGTGGCTGATTCATGTGAGAAACTGCAGAAGCTGGTGACTGAGTTTGGTAAAGTGTGTGGAAGAAGAAAGTTAAGAGTAAATGTGAATAAGAGCAAGGTTATTAGGTACAGTAGGGTTGAGGGTCAAGTCAATTGGGAGGTGAGTTTGAATGGAGAAAAACTGGAGGAAGTGAAGTGTTTTAGATATCTGGGAGTGGATCTGGCAGCGGATGGAACCATGGAAGCGGAAGTGGGTCATAGGGTGGGGGAGGGGGCGAAAATTCTGGGGGCCTTGAAGAATGTGTGGAAGTTGAGAACATTATCTCGGAAAGCAAAAATGGGTATGTTTGAAGGAATAGTGGTTCCAACAATGTTGTATGGTTGCGAGGCGTGGGCTATGGATAGAGTTGTGCGCAGGAGGATGGATGTGCTGGAAATGAGATGTTTGAGGACAATGTGTGGTGTGAGGTGGTTTGATCGAGTGAGTAACGTAAGGGTAAGAGAGATGTGTGGAAATAAAAAGAGCGTGGTTGAGAGAGCAGAAGAGGGTGTTTTGAAGTGGTTTGGGCACATGGAGAGAATGAGTGAGGAAAGATTGACCAAGAGGATATATGTGTCGGAGGTGGAGGGAACGAGGAGAAGAGGGAGACCAAATTGGAGGTGGAAAGATGGAGTGAAAAAGATTTTGTGTGATTGGGGCCTGAACATGCAGGAGGGTGAAAGGAGGGCAAGGAATAGAGTGAATTGGAGCGATGTGGTATACCGGGGTTGACGTGCTGTCAGTGGATTGAATCAAGGCATGTGAAGCGTCTGGGGTAAACCATGGAAAGCTGTGTAGGTATGTATATTTGCGTGTGTGGACGTATGTATATACATGTGTATGGGGGGGGGTTGGGCCATTTCTTTCGTCTGTTTCCTTGCGCTACCTCGCAAACGCGGGAGACAGCGACAAAGTATAATAAAAAAATAAAATAATAAATAAATGGAAGTTGATACATGAAGTATTATGCTGAAGAATACAACTAAAGGTTTTCCTTGCCATAAATTTATATCCACTTATCTCGGCTTTGGCCCTATTCAGACTTCTTAAGAAAAAAAATGCCTACTTGCAGATAAAGCCTTTTTCAATCTGCACAGGCATTATCATGGTATTCTCACTTTCTTTAATTATAACAGCTGCATAGTTTTGTTATTGGAATGACACCTAATTAACTCTTAGATAATTAATTAGCCAATTTTAACAACATAATATAGATCGGGGTTGTCCAAATTCTAACCACTACAAACCAACATTTCTATTTAGTTCTCTTGTACACAAACACAATTTTCTTTGAAGTGTATTTGCCGTTTCCCACCTGAGTTAGGTAGCATATACAAAAGATGACTGACCCTTACCGGAAAAATCTTCCCTTGGCTTCTTCCTCTGTTCCTTCTTTTGGCATGTAACACAGGAGGGGATGATTTCAAGTCCCTACTCCTAGTCCTCTTACTTGCCTTCAGCAACATGCAGTGGGCCATATTCTTTCTCTCCTGTCCCCAGGGATGAAAAGCTATATTTTCTATTCATTCATACCTGATTGCTATTGCCTGTGAGGATGAGGTATGAAAAAAAAAAAAGCCTTATTTACTCACACCAGCTCTTTAGTGTCATATATAATGCACAAAAACTAGAGCCCCTCAACCACAACCAGGTCCCACAGACACTTTCTCCTAACATATCTATTGTCATTCAACCCACTGAGAACATCTTTTGCATCTTGAATCTCAGTCTTCACTCTGATCACCAGCATGGTTTCCATAAGGTAAGTTCCACTGGTGATATTCTTCCCTGTCTTACTAATGTCTGATCATCATCAACGAAAGCTTTTGGGAAATCCTATGTAGTTGCTCTTCACATATCCAAAGCTTTTGACAGGGTATGGCATCAGGGTCTCATCTCTAAGCTCCCTTTCCACACTTTGCTCCCTCATATCTTGCTTCCTCTCTGGCCAATCTATCTCCAGGGTTGTTGATGGATCAGCCCCCAACCTCACCACAGCAGTGTCACTCAAGGTCCTGTCCTGTCCCCTTCACGTTTTCTCCTTTTTATTGCCAATTTTCTGTTTTCCACAAATAACCAAAGGCACTCATACATGCATTCCTCTGTGTCCTTTAATTTTGCTC
The DNA here is from genome assembly GCF_036320965.1 of Panulirus ornatus. Classification (NCBI taxonomy): domain Eukaryota; kingdom Metazoa; phylum Arthropoda; class Malacostraca; order Decapoda; family Palinuridae; genus Panulirus; species Panulirus ornatus. Next base: position 13,664,464 of record NC_092262.1, on the reverse strand, counting down.
CTTTTTCTTTCAGTAGATCTGCATCTCATCTCAACACAACTTCCTCTATAAACTCAGACTTGCACAAGATATCTCAGTCGGGTAGAAGAAATCTTGTTGAAGTTTAATGCCTCCAAGACCCAGTTTCTTCCCATCTCTCTTTCGAAAATTCTCAACTTTTCTCTCTCCTTGGATGGCAGTTCTAACTCTGCATCCTTATTTGACAAAGTTGAGTTGAAAGCGGTCCAACTAATAAACTCTGCCAGGCTAACCTCAAAACTTGACGCACTTGCCCTACCCAACAATTTGTTTATCCACCTTCCCTCTTTCATAGGTATTACTTTGGTTTTTGTTCCCAAGAACTGTCTGCTGGCATTCCCCTACAACTAGCTAGACCATGCAATACTTGGCAAGCTACTGCATCAATTATTGTGTGAACATTGGCAACTCAAGGGGGAGCTGTTTCAATAACCATACCTTGAAGCTTTGGAGCTCTCTACCCTTTCATATCTTTCCTAATAACTATGACCTGGCATATTTTCAAGGACAGCGTTTTCTCCAAAATCTTACATACTTTCCCTCATCTCTTATTTTTCCTTTTCATAATGCTCTCTATATTAAAATTAGGGCCTGGCACTGATGCGGACTTTTGTCCATGACTGGAAAAACAAAAATCAGCGTGTCCAGGACCTTTACCCACTTCACCAACCCTGTGTCTCACTTCGGTTTCCATGTCCATTCCCAGTTATCTAAAACACCTCAATTCTTCCAGGTTCTCTCTGTTCAAACTTACATTTCAACTACCATGTCTCTTTCCACTGCAAACCTAATATTCTTGCACTGATTTCCATTTACATTAAAATAATGATACGGATTAGCAAATGTGGCCTTTCTTCACCTGTTCCTAGCACTGCCTTGCAAATGCAGGAAACGATGATCAACAATTAAAAAAATAAAAAATTCATTAAATCAAGTACAAACCGCATACACTAAAACAATCTTAATAAAAACAAAACTCATATATCAAAAAGCTTGAGTATTCACTGTCCACTAGTTGAACAACCCTGATCTTTTTCACAACCCTCCTCAATTTCCATAGTCCACTTCAGTGACTGTACTTTCTGTAAAGCTACTTAATTTATCTAACCCTTAACATCTTAAATCATTAATCAGTTGTATGAAATCTTTACGTACTGATTATCTTGAAACAAATTTTGTTGCAGCCAGTCATAAAGGAAAGCAAGTGTCATGCTTGCTCTTCTGAACGAATATGAGTGTAATATACCCTTTTCTTGGAACCATCTAAAACAAAAACAAGTTAAAAGGCATGAGCATAACTTATTTTAAGTTCCACATGATAGACATATCAGTATCAACATCAAATATTCAGAGGAGCCTTGATACACTGCACACTAATATATCACAGCATCTAAAGAACCCAACAGCCTCTCAAGTATAAACAAAGCTTCTTTACTCATATGATAACAAAATCAAAACTCTACAGTATTCAGAAACATCATATAGAAATTATACAGGCACAGACTTTATGCTATAATTTTCATGCAATAGTTTCCAAACACATGAAAAATAAAACTCAAAATACACTTCATCCCTGGCTTGACAAGGTTCTATCAAAAGATGGTGCACTCAGCTTTGTCACCATTGGCTGTCTTTGTGCACATCAAATTTCCAGCAGCACAGTACCCACATTCAACTAGGAAAAGAAAAAGACCACCGAAAATGAAAAAGGGCAACATTTTTATATCGCATTACTGTATTAATGTACAGTAAACCATAAATACTGCTTACCATTTTCCATATCTGACATTCAGTAATTTCATAAAGAATAGCATTTACTTTAATAATGGGCCACAAAGCAAAGGGATACTTGTGAAAGGTCACTAGGTATATGATGCAACAGAGGAGTCACTGCCTGGCAATTACGACCTTCACATCCTCATGGCTCGAATGGACATTCAATTTAGTTCTGTCCCTTTTGAATGTGGAGGTTTCATTTTTCTATACTCTACATGTGCCACACAGTACTTCAAGAAACACAGAAAACAAATACAACTAGAATGTGAGACAGTGGTTACCAAACTTGCTTCTTCATTAATCAAGCATCTAGACAGCAAATGGCCACAACGTCACCAACAAAATTTAATTTCAAAACATCTGTGTTACATTTACTGTAGCAAAGATATAAATGTCAACACCTTCAATTTCTTACAGACTCAAGACAACTGTTTGCAAGGAAAGGAAGGTAGGCAGTATGGGATTGCTAGGTATGTGTGATGAAAAAGAAAATAAGAATCTATGACTCAAGATGGCTAGAAAAAATAAAAATGGGATGAGATTAGCTGGCATAAGGGTTATTAGGATCTACTGCTGAATCTGCACCATACTTGCATTCAAAATCCGGAATAAGAAGTAATTTTCTTTAAACAAACTGTGACATAAAATGCACACAAATAAAAACAAAAGATTTAACATGAACAAGTGGCTCCTCTGTAGTAATATCTTCATAAAGTTAGTCTACAAACATAATGTGGGTCTTCTATAGCAAAATATACCATTTTACTTCAATGCACTCTGCTCTAGTCTACTAATTCAAAAAAGTTCATGTTGAATGTGGGTATAAAAAGAACTCCAGTAGTAAGTTATATAGCAGAAACTACAGTTTCGTTTTAATGGCATATGTTGCAATTAATGCAAACTGCTGACTAGTACTGATATATAATCTGGGGATGTCATGATGATGCATGAAAACTGAGGTGATAAATGAAAGATGATTTGATAATGCGGTAAACTGAAACACTGACAAATGAAGTGCCTATTGTATCATATAAAATTAATGGTAAGTGAAGAACTGATAAAAATAAAAATGATAATGGATATGACTCCTAATCACAATGAGATCTGCCTGTAGGTGGTAACCTTACTTGTTGCCCCAAAAATATAATCTAATTTTTTTGAGATCAACTCAAAATTAATTACAGTATATAAAAGGTACTATCTGTCTGTCAATACCATATTTAGAAGCTAACAGTATACCCAAATTCCTATGGTAGACTATAAGTGTATCAAAGAACTGACACAAATATGAATATTTGTGGTCTTTACTGTTACTTTACATAATATCCTGAGTGGCAACCATTCTTTTTGTAACAATGGCTGAGGTTTCAAGACCTCTTAGTAAGGCTGAAAGATTCTGTGGTTCTTTCTGGGCTGGTCTTTAAGACGATGAGCTAGATGTCTCTGGTGCAAAGTGCTGTCTTACAGCCGAGAGCTCTGGAGTTGGCATTGGGGCATCCTCTTCATGAAGCATGGCCATCTTGCTGAAGTACTTGGAGGACTTTTTTCTTCGCTGGGAGGTCTGTTAACCAGAAAAATAATTTTTGACGTGTGTGACATTATACTAATGACATGTTAAAGCCTTTTCTTCATCTGTTCCTCATGCTACCTCACTAAATGCAGGAAGCAATGTGTGATAATGAAATGAGTGTAGTTGAGAGAGCAGAGGGTGTATTGAAATGGTTTGGTCACATGGAGAGAATGAGTGAGGAAAGATTGACAGAGGATTTATGTGTCAGAGGTGGAGGGAACGAGGAGAAGGGGGAGACCAAATTGGAAGTGGAAGGATGGAGTGATAAAGATTTTGAACGACTGGGGCCTGAATATACAGGAGGGTGAAAGGCGTGCAAGGAATAGAGTGAATTGAAATGATGTGGTATACTGGGGTTGACTGCTGTCCATGGATTGAACCGGGGCATCTCAGGTAAACCAAGGAAAGTTTTGTGGGGCCTGGATGTAGAAAGGGAGCTGTGGTTTTCAGTGCATTACAAATGACAGCTAAAGACTTGAGTGTGAACGAATGTGGCCTTTTGTCCTTTCCTAGCCCTACCTCGTGGAGGGAGGGGGATGCTATTTCATGTGTAGCAGGGTGGCGACGGGAATGAATAAAGGCAGCAAGTATGAATTATAAGCATGTGTATATATATTATGTCTGTGTATGTATATATATGTACATGTTATAAGGTATAGGTATGTATATGTGAGTGAGTGGATGTGTATGTATATACACAAGTATGTGGGTGGGTTGGGCCATTCTTTTGTCTGTTTCCTTGTGTTACCTCGCTAACGTGGGAGACAGCGACAAAGTATAATAAATAAATAGTTTTTTTTTCCCGGTCTCCCGCGTTTGCGAGGTAGCGCAAGGAAACAGACGAAAGAAATGGCCCAACCCACCCCCATACACATGTATATACATACACGTCCACACATGCAAATATACATACCTACACAGCTTTCCATGGTTTACCCCAGACGCTTCACATGCCCTGATTCAATCCACTGACAGCACGTCAACCCAGGTATACCACATCGATCCAATTCACTCTATTCCTTGCCCTCCTTTCACCCTCCTGCATGTTCAGGCCCCGATCACACAAAATCTTTTTCACTCCATCTTTCCACCTCCAATTTGGTCTCCCACTTCTCCTCGTTCCCTCCACCTCCGACACATATATCCTCTTGGTCAATCTTTCCTCACTCATTCTCTCCATGTGCCCAAACCATTTCAAAACACCCTCTTCTGCTCTCTCAACCACGCTCTTTTTATTTCCACACATCTCTTACCCTTACGTTACTTACTCGATCAAACCACCTCACACCACACACTGTCCTCAAACATCTCATTTCCAGCACATCCATCCTCCTGCGCACAACTCTATCCATAGCCCACGCCTCGCAACCATACAACTTTGTTGGAACCACTATTCCTTCAAACATACCCATTTTTGCTTTCCGAGATAATGTTCTCGACTTCCACACATTCTTCAAGGCTCCCAGGATTTTCGCCCCCTCCCCCACCCTATGATCCACTTCCGCTTCCATGGTTCCATCCGCTGCCAGATCCACTCCCAGATATCTAAAACACTTTACTTCCTCCAGTTTTTCTCCATTCAAACTTACCTCCCAATTGACTTGACCCTCAACCCTACTGTACCTAATAACCTTGCTCTTATTCACATTTACTCTTAACTTTCTTCTTTCACACACTTTACCAAACTCAGTCACCAGCTTCTGCAGTTTCTCACATGAATCAGCCACAAGCGCTGTATCATCAGCGAACAACAACTGACTCACTTCCCAAGCTCTCTCATCCACAACAGACTTCATACTTGCCCCTCTTTCTAAAACTCTTGCATTCACCTCCCTAACAACCCCATCCATAAACAAATTAAACAACCATGGAGACATCACACACCCCTGCCGCAAACCTACATTCACTGAGAACCAATCACTTTCCTCTCTTCCTACACATACACATGCCTTTCATCCTCGATAAAAACTTTTCACCGCTTCTAACAACTTGCCTCCCACACCATATATTCTTAATACCTTCCACAGAGCATCTCTATCAAGACTATCATATGCCTTCTCCAGATCCATAAATGCTACATACAAATCCATTTGCTTTTCTAAGTATTTCTCACATACATTCTTCAAAGCAAACACCTGATCCACACATCCTCTACCACTTCTGAAACCACACTGCTCTTCCCCAATCTGATGCTCTGTACCTGCCTTCACCCTCTCAATCAATACCCTCCCATATAATTTACCAGGAATACTCAACAAACTTATACCTCTGTAATTTGAGCACTCACTCTTATCCCCTTTGCCTTTGTACAATGGCACTATGCACGCATTCCGCCAATCCTCAGGCACCTCACCATGAGTCATACATACATTAAATAACCTTACCAACCAGTCACCAATGCAGTCACCCCCTTTTTTAATAAATTCCACTGCAATACCATCCAAACCTGCTGCCTTGCTGGCTTTCATCTTCCGCAAAGCTTTTACTACCTCTTCTCTGTTTACCAAATCATTTTCCCTAACCCTCTCACTTTGCACACCACCTCGACCAAAACACCCTATATCTGCCACTCTATCATCAAACACATTCAACAAACCTTCAAAATACTCACTCCATCTCCTCACATCACCACTACTTGTTATCACCTCCCCATTAGCGCCCTTCACTGAAGTTCCCATTTGCTCCCTTGTCTTACGCACTTTATTTACCTCCTTCCAGAACATCTTTTTATTCTCCCTAAAATTTAATGATACTCTCTCACCCCAACTCTCATTTGCCCTCTTTTTCACCTCTTGCACCTTTCTCTTGACCTCCTGTCTCTTTCTTTTATACATCTCCCACTCAATTGCATTTTTTCCCTGCAAAAATCGTCCAAATGCCTCTCTCCTCTCTTTCACTAATAATCTTACTTCTTCATCCCACCACTCACTACCCTTTCTAATCAACCCACCTCCCACTCTTCTCATGCCACAAGCATCTTTTGCGCACTCCATCACTGATTCCCTAAATACATCCCATTCCTCCCCCACTCCCCTTTCTTCCATTGTTCTCACCTTTTTCCATTCTGTACTCAGTCTCTCCTGGTACTTCCTCACACAAGTCTCCTTCCCAAGCTCACTTACTCTCACCACCCTCTTCACCCCAACATTCACTCTTCTTTTCTGAAAACCCATACAAATCTTCACCTTAGCCTCCACAAGATAATGATCAGACATCCCTCCAGTTGCACCTCTCAGCACATTAACATCCAAAAGTCTCTCTCTCGCGTGCCTGTCAATTAACACGTAACCCAATAACGCTCTCTGGCCATCTCTCCTACTTACATACGTATACTTATGTATATCTCGCTTTTTAAACCAAGTATTCCCAATCACCAGTCCTTTTTCAGCACATAAATCTACAAGCTCTTCACCATTTCCATTTACAACACTGAAGACCCCATGTATACCAATTATTCCCTCAACTGCCACATTACTCACCTTTGCATTCAAATCACCCATCACTATAACCCGGTCTCGTGCATCAAAACCACTAACACACTCATTCAGCTGCTCCCAAAACACTTGCCTCTCATGATCTTTCTTCTCATGCCCAGGTGCATATGCACCAATAATCACCCATCTCCCTCCATCAACTTCCAGTTTTACCCATATTAATCGAGAATTTACTTTCTTACATTCTATCACATACTCCCACAACTCCTGTTTCAGGAGTAGTGCTACTCCTTCCCTTGCTCTTGTCCTCTCACTAACCCCAGACTTTACTCCCAAGACATTCCTAAACCACTCTTCCCCTTTACCCTTGAGCTTCGTTTCACTCAGAGCCAAAACATACAGGCTCCTTTCCTCAAACATACTACCTATCTCTCCTTTTTTCACATCTTGGTTACATCCACACACATTTAGACACCCCAGTCTGAGCCTTCGAGGAGGATGAGCACTCCCCGCGTGAGTCCTTCTTCTGTTTCCCATTTTAGAAAGTTAAAAGAATACAAGGAGGGGAGGATTTCTGGCCCCCGCTCCCGTCCCCTCTAGTCGCCTTCCATGACACGCGAGGAATGCGTGGGAAGTATTATTTCACCCCTATCCCCAGGGATAATATATATATATATATATATACATATAGGGTGGGGGAGGGGGCGAAAATTCTGGGAGCCTTGAAGAATGTGTGGAAGTTGAGAACATTATCTCGGAAAGCAAAAATGGGTATGTTTGAAGGAATAGTGGTTCCAACAATGTTGTATGGTTGCGAGGCGTGGGCTATGGATAGAGTTGTGCGCAGGAGGATGGATGTGCTGGAAATGAGATGTTTGAGGACAATGTGTGGTGTGAGGTGGTTTGATCGAGTAAGTAACGTAAGGGTAAGAGAGATGTGTGGAAATAAAAAGAGCGTGGTTGAGAGAGCAGACGAGGGTGTTATGAAATGGTTTGGGCACATGGAGAGAATGAGTGAGGAAAGATTGACCAAGAGGATATATGTGTCGGAGGTGGAGGGAACGAGGAGAAGAGGGAGACCAAATTGGAGGTGGAAAGATGGAGTGAAAAAGATTTTGTGTGATCGGGGCCTGAACATGCAGGAGGGTGAAAGGAGGGCAAGGAATAGAGTGAATTGGAGCGATGTGGTATACCGCGGTTGACGTGCTGTCAGTGGATTGAATCAGGGCATGTGAAGCGTCTGGGGTTAACCATGGAAAGCTGTGTAGGTATGTATATTTGCGTGTGTGGACGTGTATGTATATACATGTGTATGGGGGTGGGTTCGGCCATTTCTTTCATCTGTTTCCTTGCGCTACCTCGCAAACATGGGAGACAGCGACAAAGAAAAAAAAAAAAAAAATATATATATATATATATATATACACACATACATATATATATATATATATATATATATATATATATATATATATATATATATATATGAAAAATGTAAGAAATAATTTAGAAAACTGAAACTTCTAGCTTGAAATGAAATGAAAAATTAATGTCACATAATGGTTCAACCTCTGGCTATGGAAAAGGGAAATGTATAATTTATTTACACAAACGTCAATAGTAGTTTTCATCAATTTAACCACTGTATCACACTGTATCATAATGATATATATATATATATATTCATTTTCATATATAGAGTGGGGGAGGGGGCGAAAATTTTGGGAGCGTTGAAGAATTTGTGGAAGTTGAGAACATTATCTCCGAAAGCAAAAATGGGTATGTTTGAGGGAATAGGGGTTCCAACAATGTTATATGGTTGCGAGGCATGGGCTACAGATAGAGTTGTGCGGAGGAGGGTGGATGTGCTGGAAATGAGATGTTTGAGGACAATATGTGGTGTGAAGTGGTTTGATCGAGTACGTAATAATAGGGTAAGAGAGATGTGTGGTAATAAAAAGAGTGTGGTTGAGAGAGCAGAAGAGAGTGTTTTGAAATGGTTTGGTCACATGGAGAGAATGAGTGAGGAAAGATTGACAAAGAGGATATATGTGTTAGAGGTGGAGGGAACGAGAAGTGGGAGACCAAAGTGGAGGTGGAAAGATGGATTGAAAAAGATTTTGAGTGATCGGGGCCTGAACATGCAGGAGGGTGAAAGGCGTACAAGGAATAGAGTGAATTGGAACGATGTGATATACCGGGGTTGATGTGCTGTCAATGGATTGAACCAGGGCATGTGAAGCATCTGGGGTAAATCATGGAAAGTTGTGTGGGGCCTGGATGTGGAAAGGGAGCTGTGGTTTCGGTGCATTATTACATGACAGCTAGAGAATGAGTGTGAATGAATGTGGCCTTTGTTGTCTTTTCCTAGTGCTACCTCGCACACATGAGGGGGGAGGGGGTTGTTATTTCATGTGTGGTGGGGTGGCAATGGGAATGAATAAAGGCAAACAGTATGAATTATGTACATGTGTATATATGTATATGTCTGTGTGTATATAAATGTATACGTTGAGATGTATAGGTATGTATATTTGCATGTGTGGACGTGTATGTATATACTTGTGTATGTGGGTGGGTTGGGCCATTCTTTCTTCTGTTTCCTTGCCCTACCTTGCTAACGCGGGAGACAGCGACATAGCAAAATAAATATTTATATAAATAAGTATAAATAAATCCTGGGATAGGGGAGAAAGAATATCTCCCACGTATTCCCTGCGTGTCGTAGAAGGCGACTAAAAGGGAAGGGAGTTGGGGGCTGGAAATCCTCCCCTCTCGTTTTTTTTTTTTTTAATTTTCCAAAAGAAGGAACAGAGAAGGGGGCCAGGTGAGGATATTCCCTCAAAGGCCCAGTCCTCTGTTCTTAACGCTACCTCGCTATCGCGGGAAATGGCGAATAGTATGAAAAAAAAAAAAAAAAAGTATAAATAAAATAAATAAAAAAAATCTACAAAGGAGCTATGCACACCAACATATGACTGAATGATAATCATTAATAAGATCAAATCCATCTGAAATGACTATTCATGGAAACAGAGGCTTACCTGCATTGAGGTGCCAGCCTGGTCTTCTCCTGATGAAGAGGTGATGCCTTCTTCTAAGTGGAGATCTGGGCTGGAACCCTCCAGCTCCAGCTCATTATACAGCGATGATAGCTGATCATCTACCCATGCAGGCTAAAACGAAAAAAGAAAGTAGATAATACAAAAAAAAAAATCATACATAACTAGAGGATATTCTAATACCACAAGAAATGTCATATTCATATTCATACATACCTAGATGATATTCTAGTAATATTTCACAAAAAATTCTAATACATCAAATTTTAAGTTTATTCATTCACTATAAGGCAAATAAAACAACATAGTATGCATATCATTATTCAGAAATTCTGATTTCACACTCAATCATACAGTTTACAAGCTTAAAGTCTAAAACTTCCTCCATTTCTTAATGTAACACATTACTTGATTATATATGCCTGGCAACACAAAGAAGGCATAAAAATGGTCTTAAATCTGAAAGCCTCTCTTCATGAGGATACACAACTATCATACTGGGAGTTATTACTGGGAACACACAAATAAGACATTAAGCAAAAATACATGAATGTCCAACAAAGAAACTTGAAAGACTATTCAATGCAATTCCAGATGAATCATGAAACACTAATGGACTACAGAAACATTTACTAAAAGACTAGACATAGGCTGAAGACAGCCCTGGATGAACTTATCAAGGGAGTAGTTACCAAGAGAAAAAGCAGCATTCAACAAGCACGACATGCACTGAGCACCACATGCCAGTCCTGCTTCTAAAGCAAAATATCATCATAGGTACTTGTAGATAGATACTCATTTATTCAAACTTCTTTACCTTATATCTTTCAATCATATCTTAACTATATCTTTCACTTAATCCTACTCATCTCACTTAAATGAATTTGGTTCTTATACCTATGTGATTACCAATGTCTTTCTAAGGTGTTTGAACTTAGTGCACTTTAATTTTTTCACAAATTGCATAAACTAATGTAGCTTTCAGATCTTATCTAAAATCAGGTGTAAATGTCACAATAATAAATTGCCATTCACACACTTATCACATACAAATAATGTAGTTTTCTGATGCCTTACCCGACAGCAGATGTAATTATCATGATAATAAGTTGTCATTAAAATGATTATCAAATACAATTAAAGTTTATAAATATCATGAAAAGTTTATTTTTTTAAGTAAAAACTATTGCACACAGTACCTGTTGTAATCTCTTCAGCGTATCCATATCATGCCTGAGAACATCAACTAGTTCCTTGGTTTCAAGTTGGTACCTATAGAGGAGTTCTGGAGTCACTTTAACGTCCTCTAACCATGGTGGATCATTCAGCACTGGACGCTCACACTTAGATCGCGGCATGTTCCATTTCATTCCTACTCGAGAGGCCTTTGGGTACAAGCAGAGATTAAAAATAAAAAAGTAGATTTTATAAAAGGAGAAAGAAAAGCCACACATGAAATATCTAAAAACCCCCTCCCCCTGCATGTGCGTGAGGTAGCGCAAGGAAAAGACAACAAAGGCCACATTCGTTCACACTCAGTCTCTAGCTGTCATGTATAATGCACCGAAACCACAGCTCCCTTTCCACATCCAGGCCCCACAAAACTTTCCATGGTTTGCCCCAGACGCTTCACATGCCCTGGTTCAATCCACTGACAGCAAGTCGACCCAGGTATACCACATCGTTCCAATTCACTCTATTCCTTACATGCCTTTCACCCTCTTGCATGTTTAGGCCCCAATCTCTCAAAATCTTTTTCACTCCATCTTTCCACGTCCAATTTGGTCTCCCACTTCTCCTCATTCCCTCCACCTCTGACACATAAATCCTCTTTGCCAATCTTTCCTCACTCATTCTCTCAATGTGACCAAACCATTTCAGAACACCCTCTTCTGCTCTCTCAACCACACTCTTTTTATTACCACACATCTCTCTTACCCTATTATTACTTACTCGATCAAACCACCTCACACCACATATTGTCCTCAAACATCTCATTTCCAGCACATCCACCCTCATCCACACAACTCTATCTATAGCCCAAGCCTCGCAACCATATAACACTGTTGGAACCACTATTCCTTCAAACATACCCATTTTTGCTTTCCAAGATAATGTTCTCGACTTCTACACATTTTTTAATGCTCCCAGAACTTTCACCCCCTCCCCCACCCTATGATTCACTTCCACTTCCATGGTTCCATCCGCTGCCAAATCCACTCCCATATATTTAAAACACTTCACTTCCTCCAGTTTTTCTCCATTCAAACTTACCTCACAGTTGACTTGTCCCTAAACCCTACTGTACCTAATAACCTTGCTCTTATTCACATTTACTCTCAGCTTTCTTCTTTCACACACTTTACCAAACTCAGTCACCAGCTTCTGCAGTTTCTCACCCAAATCAGCCACAAGCACTTTATCATCAGCGAACAACAACTGACTCATTTCCCAAGCTCTCTCATCCACAACAGACTGCATACTTGCCTCTCTTTCCAAAACTCTTGCATTCACCTCCCCAACAACCCCATCCATAAACAAATTAAACAACCATGGAGACATCAAGCACCCCTGCCGCAAACCAACATTCACTGAGAACCTATCACTTTCCTCTCTTCCTACACGTACACATGCCTTACATCCTCAATAAAAACTTTTCACTGCTTCTAACAACTTACCCCTCACACCATATATTCTTAATACCTTCCACAAAGCATCTCTATCAACTCCATCATATGCCTTCTCCAGATCCACAAATGTACACAAATCAATTCACCTAACAATAAAGCAAATGAAAAGATTAAATTCAATTGATAATAAAGCACAGGTAAAGATTATTTATCTATCATCTTCTATTTCATTCCTATTTACATATGATGGATCAAGTCTGTACTGTCAGAGAACTTGGACACATTCAAAACCCATGCTCCTTGTGCACAAGAGAAACATGAGCTTCCATGCTAAAAAAAAAAAAAAAAAAAAAAGCAATCCTTTTCCACACTGCAAACAAAGTCCATTCATCAAATGGGACTAAAGTCTATTTTCAACTTCTTCTTTTCCATCCAAAAATGACTCTTTTCACACATGAAAAATTATTCCTGATTGCCCCATCATCTACCATGTATTCTTTATGGCCAATTTTGAGCTCTTAAATGCTTGCTCAAACAAAAATGACAAGTATACAGAGTACAATATTTCTCTTTAAACAGTGCCTTGAAGCTTACCAATCATCTCAAGAAGAAATGGTTAGAATCTGTCTAGACACTTTTGAAAGGGTTATAAATCGCTCCCATGGCATTAAACTAAATTTTCAGAACAAAAATAGAAAATAAACATTACCTACCTCACTGTTTTCAGAATTTTCATATATATTTTGTGAGCTTTCATCAGATTTACTTTCTGCAGGTGAAGTTGAGCCACTGACAGACAACACTATATCACTGGAAAATGAAAAACTAATTTATACACTGCCATCAAATCTATACACATATATATACCTATCTTTTTTTAAACCCATCAATCTATAGCTTCCATAGTGTAAAAATTCATCTGACTACTTGTATATATTTGTGACAGAAATTCTAGGTACAACAAAAGTTCTGCATGTATGTATATATCTTCATACCTAACTACCTTTCCCACTTTTGCGAGGTTACATAAGGAACAAATATACAAAGGCCTCATTCACAAATATACATGCCTTCTCTGTCATATACAATCTAACCAAACTCTCATTCACAAATATCCATGCCTTCTCTGTCATATACAATCTAACCAAACCCTCATTCACACATATCCACGCCTTCTCTGTCGTATACAATCTAACCATACCACACACTCCATCCATGGTCCCACATATGAATCAGTCAAGGTTTACCTTGACTGATTCATATGTCCTGATTCAGACCATTAACCCTTTCATTATGATCCTCTGACCTACGAAATCTCTCATGGTCACTGCGAACCCACACAGTTGGAACCCTGGCATGCAGCTAAAAACACTAAATTTGTTTCTTCCCACAAAAGGTTCAGGATTATTATGTGCTTAAAAATCTTGTAAATTAGTTTACCTATTTCCCTAAATGAATGAACACAAATGTGTTTCGACTATTAACTAAAAAATAAACGTGTTTACATAACAATTTCTTTCTAGCAACATTGTAGAATTATTTCAGTTATACATAATTCTAAAAATATATCTATTCACAAGAAAAAATACAAAGGAAGTATCTCCAACCTTACTATCTACATCTCTATGCCTGTTCCCTTCGGAAACTCCCACAAGGGAGCAGCCACAGTAAAAGCCTCTATATTTCTAGTTCTGCTTCTCAGCCTTTAATGCCTCACCCTTAACAGGTTACAAGCAGAGGGCAATTCTTGTGCAATGTTTTCAGAGGCTCCTACCTAATGTTCCTACCAATGATCTACACCAAAGTAAAACAGTGAACACTGCCTTTCCGTCACTAATGTTTGTCTGTCTTGATACATCTCAAATAATTCACTAGGGGAAAGAAGAAAGCAAAGCAAAAAAAGGCTCACTTTACATATATTTTTTCATACCTGATTGTCATTTCCCAAATTAACAGGGCAGCACCAGGAACAAATGAAGAAAGACCACATCCACTCACATCCATTCTCTAGCTGTCATACGTAATGCAATTAAAATAAAAAAACAATAAATCTTATGGATGCATATGAGCTACCTTGAATCTTCTTGCTGCTGTTCACGATCATCAATTGCCATCCTATCCTGCTTCCCAGGTGAGCCTATGCTCTCTGCTTCTGCTTGGACACTGGTTGACTGTGAGAACTGCGAAACCTGTGATGAGTCACGGTTCTTCTCAGTATCCTGTGGGATTGCAAGCTAAAGTCAAACAATTGTACAGATTGACACATACAAAAATTTTTACGAAAACATGAAGACAAAATATGGGATACACTGAGCTGTTGATGTGTCATAAGGGTAGAAAAATGTTGGAATTACCAATCACATAATCAATGAAGCTAATAAACTAAGACCAAGCAGTTCAATTGTGGAAATTTGTTAAAAAAAAAAGGTGGGTGGAGGGGGATAAACATGTCTCTATTCACGTAGAAATTCTGACAGGTTTCACAGCAATGAAGAAAAAAATACAGGATATAGTTCCTCACATTATGAATTCACATATAAGTAACTCGCTTAGACACAGTGCAACTAGTGCTGAAAAATCTACTGTCTCAATAATCCAATTACTTACCTTTAATTATACACATTTTGTACAAAATCATGGTAATCCAAAAATCTCTACAATGAAAACTTACCTTTGGCATGCAACCTGGTGACAACATTGTGGTATCCTCTACATAGGAGCGTAAACTTTCTTCAACATGAGAGTGTGAGCTGATAATCTTTCCTGAAGCCGAGGCAGTACTGCCACGTGCTGACCCTGGTTCTGCTTTTACTGATGTAGCTTGTGAGTCAGGCCGACGTAAGTGTGTAGCAGAACGCTTGATGCTTAAGTTCTGTCAGATGATAAAACAATACTTTTTAATTGAACAAAAAGTATAGATACCACTTTTAAATTTACTAATTTTTTATGATATAATCAGGAGAGATCATAAAACTATAAAAATTATGAGTTGTGCTCTTTCTTATCTTCATACCAGTCATCATCAATTTTACAAGTCAATTACTAACCTTTCCAGAGTGAATGTGTGGATCCAAGAGCTCATGTTCACTTTCAGCACCCGAACGCTTTTCACCATCAGAGAAAGGTACTGGAATTTGTCCTATGGGTGACTGAACAGCAGTGTGTTGGTATACAACATTAGGCAGCATGAGTGGAGGAGCATTAAAGAGTGGAGGTCCAACAGTTTGGTACATCACTCCAGGAATGGCACTCATATATTGCACTGGAAGAGCACAGAACTGGGTGTCAGACATGGGATTAAACAAGAAATATTCTTGTTTTATCTTGGTGGTACTAAATGTTTATGGTTCCTAATCACTAAGTGATTGTACTGAGTGCTCTGTTTTAGGTGGTTTGTAGTCTTGTTATGTTTGCCTCTGTAAGAACTGTGAAAATGAACACTTACTTAACTATCCTACATTTACTTCACAAAGACATACACACAACATCTCCACTCTTCTTGCCATATCGTTCCATCCAGTGGATGTATCCACTTTCCTGAGCACTGTGGGAGCTCTACAGAAGAGGATCCTTGAGTAGGAAGGTAAACTAAGGCATTATTTACAGAGGATACCGAGGAATATTAACCAGAGCCAAGCCTGAAAGGCAATTCTAAGGTCTATTTTGATACTTTATATGCCCTAATTCAGCCCACTGACAGCACATAATTCCTCATCAAACCAATGCAAATCATCCTATGCATGCCTCACCCTCCTGACTGCTCAGATCCTAAAGCCTTCTTAATTCAGTCATGACATCTTGGCCTCCCCCTCCATCTCTGATACAGAGATCTTCTTGGTCAGTCTTTTTGGCTCTTCCTCTCCACATGTCCATATCATTTCAGCAAACCCTGGTCAGATCTTTTTCAATCAAACTGCACTTACTACCACATCTCTCTTTCTTACAATATCATTCCTCACATTTTCAATCTGCCTCATTCCACATATTGTCATCAGACATTTCATTTCTAAAATGTCTACACTCTTACATCCTAACACTGTAGTATTTCTAACATTCATTACATTTTGATGTTTTACATACTCCTACTCTCTGTCTTAGTGTTCAAAAATGGACAGGCTAGGTTCAATTATTCTAAAACAAAAAATTTTTATCAGTGCATCAACAACTGAAGTAACCACCTTGAGGTTGTATGAATGTTGGCGGCTGAGGTGGCATGACAAAAGTGGGTCCAGGTACTCGAGGGACAGATAGCTTGTCAATCTGAGGCAGAGGGGACACGCTTGATGCACTGCTGGGGAAGTAGAAACCTGGCATGATGCCCGGATATGGTGGAGCTGCTAAACTTCCCCCACTGGAAGTGCTTGGTCCAACAGCTGCTCCAATGGGCCTATAATGGATAACAAAACAAGCATTGCTAAGCTCATATATTGTTTTGAATACTGATAGGAACAGAGATGACCATAAAGCTAAGTACATAGTTATCTTACCAAAAGAATAAATCTACTAAGTAATGCTCACAAATATGGCACACTTAATCTTTTGTCTTCATAAGTCTGTGGTAAGGGCAGAGGATATGGCAACTGAGGGTATAAATGGGGAAAACGAGTGTAAGTGTGGCCATTGTTTGTTAGTTCTTGATGCTACAAAGTTACAGCATGAAAGACTGTTAGACATCTTAAAGAAATACAGAAATTGAAAATTGTCTTGGCAGTCTAAGAATAAAAGTATAACACCTTTACATCTTTGTTATTTTCCAATATAAGGGGATGATAACTGCAACTTTTTAAAAATGACATTAACATCAACTTCAAAATCAAACATTTATTCTGTGTTTGTTTAAAAGTGATGAAAGACAATGTAAAATTAGGTTTACATTAAGTTACCACATGGAAAAAATCTACTGTACTTGTAATATATGGCCTTAAAGCAGCTTTTGACACAATTATCACTTTGTGCTTATTTCTAAAGCGTGGAGCATAATAAAAACAGGTTTATATTACTTTATCACATGTTGAAAAAATATCTAATATACCTGTGTGGAATGGCCTTAAGGCTGTCTACGACAATTATCACATGATGCTAATTTCTATAGCATAGTTACATAGTTTGAATAATGCATTAGCAGTGAAAAAATCAAAGTTTCTTTGATTATCAATAAAGAAGAGTGACAAGGAAAACCTTTCTTTTCCAAAATCACATATTCATTAGTTTGGCCTACTCATTATCACTACCCTTCACAGCTTTTGGTTTTGATTGGTCAAGTACATCCCATCTTTCCTTAAATTAATGTTCACAACATATGTGAGAGTATCAGTATTAGTTAGAGATGAAGCAGAATCACCATCAAATGACACACTTGGCTACACTTACCTTTTCGCAGTCAAATTAGTGGTAAATCTAGGAAATCTAGTGAATCTAATGGTCCCTTCAGAACATTTCTGGGTTTATCTTGCAAAATTCTGGGGATTTCTAGGACCACATCACATATCATACTCACATTCCAACTCATACTCCCCAACCACATCCACCTTATCAATGGACTGGTTCAGTCTACTAACAGCATATCATAGCAGTCTCAACATTATCATATGGATGCAAGACATGAGCTATAAGTAAAACTGAGCTGATAGAGGTAGATGTGTTAGAAATTAAATGTTTGAGGACAATATGTGGTGTGAGTTGGTTTGATCATGTAAGCAATGAAAGGGAAAGAGAAAGGTGTGGTAATAAAAATTGTGTGGTTGAGAGACCTGAAGAGGGTGTGCTGCAATAGTTTGGACATATGGAGAGAATGAGAAAAGAAAGTTGTTGACAAAGAAGATATATGTGTTAGAAATGGGGAGAACAGGGAGAATGGTCGGACCAAACTGGAGACGGAAGGATGGAGCGAAAAAGATTTTGAGTGATCAAGGCCTGGACGTGCAGGAGGATGAAAGGTGTGCACCAGATAGAATGAACTGGAATGATGCAGTATACAGATATAATACATAAATATAAAAACACACAATAAATAATAATGAAACTATGAATCAAATGACTTTGAGGTCATTGGAAACTTAAGGATGGGCCATTCTGATAACTGTTTCTTTGCATACACCTTAAAGCCTTGGAACTCTCTACCATCTCACATCTTTCCCATGTTACTTTCTAAAACACTGGCTTTTCACTTTCTTAGAAATTCATAAATAATCTTCCTTGCCCTTTCTTTTTCCCTTTCATTAACTCTTTATATTCCAATTAAGGTCAACCTTGATGTGGACTTCTGTCAATGACTGGAACCTCCATAAGAAAAAAATATTGTAACTTACCCACAAGGTGGAATGTAACTTTTATTTTCTGCCTGCATCCACATATCAGCTGATGATGGTTTGAGAGAAGAACCTGAACCAGCAGCAGATGATGCAAGAAATGGTTGCTTGTTTGCAGATGCCTCATGGTCCAAAACAGCACCAGACCGCTTTATGCCCCCACTCTATAATCAAAATGAGCAAAATGTGTCTTAACTTTCTGTAAAAGATCATATGTCTCCTCTAATATACTAGCAAAACATACATACATACATACATACATAGTAAGACATATACAGGGGTCAACGTGGTGTCAATGGACTGAACCAGGATACGTGAAGCGTCTGGGGTAAGCCATGGAAAGTTTTGTGGGGCCTGGATGTGGAAAGGGAGCTGTGGTTTCGGTGCATTATACATGACAGCTAGGGACTGAGTGTGAATGAATGTGGCCTTTGTTGTCCTTTCCCAATGCTACCTCGTGCGCATGCGGGGAGAGGGGTTGTCATTTCATGTGTGGCAGGGAGGTGACGGGAATGGATAAAGGCAGCAAGTATGAATTATGTACATGTGCATATATGTATCTGTATGTATATATATGTATACATTGAAATGTATAGGTATGTATATGTGCGTGTGTGGACGTGTATGTATATACATGTGTATATAAACAGATATTCCTATCCTCATCATTCAACCCCAAGACCTCTTTTACAGAGCTCCTCCAGCTTCAAGGATACACACCACACAAGGTCAAGGAAATGAAGAACTAACTACCTTGGAGCAAGAAGGTCCTTGGCAAGATTGTCAATGTACTGATGATAACTAAACCTCACTGAAAGTGTCTTCTCAATCACAGTGTAACCACTTTCGGGTGGAGTCTGGTTAACACCCTTATACACCGAGTCCGCACTATACCAGTGATAAAATTAAAAGTATCAACTTATGCAAATAGCAAAAATTCAGTTATGCACGCAGATAATCATTCAAATTTATCACTCAAACTACTTTCAGATGTATACTTTAGCCTGCCCAACAGCCAGTGCCAAATGTGCCAGACTACTTTTCAATCTGCTGCGCTTGTGTTCATGCAGTGAGCACCAACTACGATGTGACTTTACTGGTTTCCACTCTCCATGAATATATTGATTCTCATGCCTCTGTTTCAATCTGCTGTCTTCTGTCTACATGTGCTACCTGTAAGGAGTGTTCTGAAATACAAGTGTGCTGGCCTTTATTTTGAGTCTAATGATCACCGTTAACTGACCATCATGAGTTGCAAGCAACCTGCTAGTTCCTCCTTGAGTCTCCTTGAATTCTACCTCTCTTATCAAAAAGCAGAAGGAAGGAAGTAAAGTGTTTTAGATATCTGGGAGTGGATCTGGCAGCGGATGGAACCATGGAAGTGGAAGTGAATCATAGGCTGGGGGAGGGGACGAAAATCCTAGGAGCCTTGAAGAATGTGTGGAAGTCGAGAACATTATCTCGGAAAGCAAAAATGGGTATGTTTGAAGGAATAGTGGTTCCAACAATGTTGTATGGTTGCGAGGCGTGGGCTATGGATAGAGCTGTGCGCAGGAGGGTGGATGTGCTGGAAATGAGATGTTTGAGGACAATGTGTGGTGTGAGGTGGTTTGATCGAGTAAGTAATGTAAGGGTAAGAGAGATGTGTGGAAATAAAAAGAGCGTGGTTGAGAGAGCAGAAGAGGGTGTTTTGATTTTGAAATGGTTTGGGCACATGGAGAGAATGAGTGAGGAAAGATTGACCAAGAGGATATATGTGTCGGAGGTGGAGGGAACGAGAAGTGGGAGACCAAATTGGAGGTGGAAAGATGGAGTGAAAAAGATTTTGAGTGATCGGGGCCTGAACATGCAGGAGGGTGAAAGGAGGGCAAGGAATAGAGTGAATTGGATCGATGTGGTATACCGGGGTTGACGTGCTGTCAGTGGATTGAATCAGGGCATGTGAAGCGTCTGGGGTAAACCATGGAAAGTTGTGTGGGGCCTGGATGTGGAAAGGGAGCTGTGGTTTCGGGCATTATTGCGTGACAGCTGGAGACTGAGTGTGAACGAATGGGGCCTTTGTTGTCTTTTCCTAGTGATACCTCGCACACATGAGGGGGGAGGGGGTTGGTATTCCATGTGTGGCGAGGTGGCGATGGGAATGAATAGGGGCAGGCAGTGTGAATTGTGTGCATGGGTATATATGTATGTCTGTGTGTGTATATATATGTGTACATTGAGATGCATAGGTATGTATATTTGCGTGTGTGGGCGTGTGAGTGTGTACATTGTGTATGGGGGTGGGTTGTGCCATTTCTTTCGTCTGTTTCCTTGCGCTACCTCGCAAACGCGGGAGACAGCGACAAAGCAAAATAAAAAAGAAAAAAAACATACATACCTCTGGAGTCTAAAAAAAAACAAGAGAAATATCCAAGGACATGAAGTCAAGTCCTTGTATCACCAAACACAAGCCTATTCTCTGAGCTTACTCACTTTTACCAAACTCTTCCCACCCCTATCATTCCCTCTATTTCTACAGTCTCCACAAATTTTCACACTTGCCTTCACCAAGGAGTCATCAGATATCCCACGAGCAGCCCCTCTTAGCACACTCACATCCTAGACTCTCTTTATCATCCCTATAAATAAGTGTAGAATCTAATAATGCCTTCTCAGCATCAACCTCATTAACCCACATATACTTATGATACTTACACAGTTCTCTCTTTTTCAAACCGGTATTCCCAATCGAAAGACATATTTCAAAAAAGACCACCATTAACTGCTCACCATTTTCATTTACACCAGGTATTCATGCCCAACAATTAGACTTTCAACAGCCACATCATCCATTCTTGTATTCAGGACATTTGTCACTAATATTCAGTCCCTTACATCCACGTTCCTGCTTCTCTTTACTCTTCTAGCTACAAGGTACATTAGCACTAATATTCACCCACTAGGAGAGGTGTAATGGTCATTCAGGCTGTTGCTGGCCACTCAAGAGCTCTACTAATAGTTGTAGACTTTGCAACTTCTTACAATAGAATGTGAACCTTGTCACTAAACAAATAATATGAAAGTTAAAATCACAGTAACAACAAATGAGGAAAAAAACAATAGCTTACACGTTCAACTGGTTTCTTCACAGGTTTCTTCACTGTTTTCATTTTACACTTGTCCTTGTATGACTTGCCTCCAGTCTGCTGTCGCAGCATGAATATCTTCTGCATGTCAGCATTGTGTCTGCATAATACTTCCTCTGTCAACTGGACATGGCGGTATGAACGTCCATTACTTGATGTTCTGCCTGTGTCTCCACTTCCGCTTCCATTCCCAGTGCTTTCTGATTTTCTGATATTGGTGAGAAAAATAAATAGGTCTTATAAGAGAAACTCACTGTAATGTGAATAGCAACTTCTAGTTGCAGAGAATGACAACAATGGAAGATTATGTAGAGTACAAGCATCAGTGAGTGTGCATGATGCAAATATTGTTTAGAACTTCAAAGTAAAGATATTCACAAATACCTGTGATACGCAAGCAAACAGAAGACAAGGTGGACATGATCATAACTGACATTTTTCTGGGAAGAAAGAATGTGACAGGTAGCGAGTATGCTCTACAGTCTGTAAGAGGGATGAGTAGGGACTAGCCAGGTCAAGTAAATAATCAGTAAGTCAGCCTTTCATCTATGATGATACAGGGTAGACACATGACAGGAAAAAATTTGAGTCTGACAAATAAAAATGTAAAACTTATTTCTCAGAAAAGCCAAACGAGAGGGCTAAAGGTTCTGACAGAAACAGTATAAAGCTGGGAAGAGGTAGTGTGGAATAAAGCATTTAACCCATTCACTGTCCCGATAACAGCTGCATTTTGAATCTGCTGTGTTCAGTTGTTTAATTGGCAAATATATATATATATATATATTTTATTATTATTATTATTATAATAAAAAAAAAAATATATATATATATATATATATACTTCCCAAGTATTCCCTGCGTGTCGTAGAAGGCGACTAAAAGGGAAGGGAGCGGGGGGCTGGAAATCCTCCCCTCTCGTTTTTTTTTTTTTTCCAAAAGAAGGAACAGAGAAGAGGGCCAGGCGAGGATATTTCCTCAAAGGCCCAGTCCTCTGTTCTTAACGCTACCTCGCTGTCGCGGGAAATGGCGGATAGTATGAAAAAAAAAAAAAAATATATATATATATATATATATATATATATATATATATATATATACATATATATATATATCTCTCCTACTTACATAAGTATACTTATGTATATCTCGCTTTTTAAACCAGGTATTCCCAATCATCAGTCCTTTTTCAGCACATAAATCTACAAGCTCTTCACCATTTCCATTTACAACACTGAACACCCCATGCATACCAATTATTCCCTCAACTGCCACATTACTCACCTTTGCATTCAAATCACCCATCACTATAACCCGGTCTCGTGCATCAAAACCGCTAACACACTCATTTAGCTGCTCCCAAAACACTTGCCTCTCATGATCTTTCTTCTCATGCCCAGGTGCATATGCACCAATAATCACCCACCTCTCTCCATCAACTTTCAATTTTACCCATATTAATCGAGAATTTACTTTCTTACATTCTATCACATACTCCCACAACTCCTGTTTCAGGAGTATTGCTACTCCTTCCCTTGCTCTTGTCCTCTCACTAACCCCTGACTTCACTCCCCAGACATTTCCAAACCACTCTTCCCCTTTACCCTTGAGCTTCGTTTCACTCAGAGCCAAAACATCCAGGTTCCTTTCCTCAAACATACTACCTATCTCTCCTTTTTTCACATCTTGGTTACATCCACACACATTTAGGCACCCCACTCTGAGCCTTCGAGGAGGATGATCACTCCCCGCGTGACTCCTTCTTCTGTTTCCCATTTTAGAAAGTTAATACAAGGAGGGGAGGATTTCCGGCCCCCCGCTCCCGTCCCCTCTAGTCGCTTTCTACGACACGCGAGGAATACGTGGGAAGTATTCTTTCACCCCTATCCCCAGGGATAATATACATATATATATACACATACACACACACACACACACACACACATATGCACATACACACACACACACACACATACATATATATACATATGAAAAATGTAAGAACAATTTAGAGATGGCCAGAGAGCGTTATTGGATTACGTGTTAATTGACAGGCGTGCGAAAGAGAGACTTTTGGATGTTAATGTGCTGAGAGGTGCAACTGGAGGGATGTCTGATCATTATCTTGTGGAGGCTAAGGTGAAGATTAGTATGGGTTTTCAGAAAAGAGGAGTGAATGTTGGGGTGAAGAAGGTGGTGAGAGTAAGTGAGCTTGGGAAGGAGACCTGTGTGGGGAAGTACCAGGAGAGACTGTGTACAGAATGGAAAAAGGTGAGAACAATGGAAGTAAGGGGAGTCGGGGAGGAATGGGATGTATTTAGGGAATCAGTGATGGATTGCGCAAAAGATGCTTGTGGCATGAGAAGAGTGGGAGGTGGGCTGTTTAGAAAGGGTAGTGAGTGGTGGGATGAAGAAGTAAGAGTATTAGTGAAAGAGAAGAGAGAGGCATTTGGACGATTTTTGCAGGGAAAAAATGCAATTGAGTGGGAGAAGTATAAAAGAAAGAGACAGGAGGTCAAGAGAAAGGTGCAAGAGGTGAAAAAAAGGGCAAATGAGAGTTGGGGTGAGAGACTATCAGTAAATTTTAGGGAGAATAAAAAGATGTTCTGGAAGGAGGTAAATAGGGTGCGTAAGACAAGGGAGCAAATGGGAACTTCAGTGAAGGGCGTAAATGGGGAGGTGATAACAAGTAGCGGTGATGTGAGAAGGAGATGGAATGAGTATTTTGAAGGTTTGTTGAATGTGTCTGATGACAGAGTGGCAGATATAGGGTGTTTTGGTCGAGGTGGTGTGCAAAGTGAGAGGGTTAGGGAAAATGATTTGGTAAACAGAGAAGAGGTAGTAAAAGCTTTGCGGAAGATGAAAGCCGGCAAGGCAGCAGGTTTGGATGGTATTGCAGTGGAATTTATTAAGAAAGGGGGTGACTGTATTGTTGACTGGTTGGTAAGGTTATTTAATGTATGTATGACTCATGGTGAGGTGCCTGAGGATTGGCGGAATGCGTGCATAGTGCCATTGTACAAAGGCAAAGGGGATAAGAGTGAGTGCTCAAATTACAGAGGTATAAGTTTGTTGAGTATTCCTGGTAAATTATATGGGAGGGTATTGATTGAGAGGGTGAAGGCATGTACAGAGCATCAGATTGGGGAAGAGCAGTGCGGTTTCAGAAGTGGTAGAGGATGTGTGGATCAGGTGTTTGCTTTGAAGAATGTATGTGAGAAATACTTAGAAAAGCAAATGGATTTGTATGTAGCATTTATGGATCTGGAGAAGGCATATGATAGAGTTGATAGAGATGCTCTGTGGAAGGTATTAAGAATATATGGTGTGGGAGGCAAGTTGTTAGAAGCAGTGAAAAGTTTTTATCGAGGATGTAAGGCATGTGTACGTGTAGGAAGAGAGGAAAGTGATTGGTTCTCAGTGAATGTAGGTTTGCGGCAGGGGTGTGTGATGTCTCCATGGTTGTTTAATTTGTTTATGGATGGGGTTGTAAGGGAGGTAAATGCAAGAGTCCTGGAAAGAGGGGCAAGTATGAAGTCTGTTGGGGATGAGAGAGCTTGGGAAGTGAGTCAATTGTTGTTCGCTGATGATACAGCGCTGGTGGCTGATTCATGTGAGAAACTGCAGAAGCTGGTGACTGAGTTTGGTAAAGTGTGTGGAAGAAGAAAGTTGAGAGTAAATGTGAATAAGAGCAAGGTTATTAGGTACAGTAGGGGTGAGGGTCAAGTCAATTGGGAGGTGAGTTTGAATGGAGAAAAACTGGAGGAAGTGAAGTGTTTTAGATATCTGGGAGTGGATCTGTCAGCGGATGGAACCATGGAAGCGGAAGTGGATCATAGGGTGGGGGAGGGGGCGAAAATTTTGGGAGCCTTGAAAAATGTGTGGAAGTCGAGAACATTATCTCGGAAAGCAAAAATGGGTATGTTTGAGGGAATAGTGGTTCCAACAATGCTGTATGGTTGCGAGGCGTGGGCTATGGATAGAGATGTGCGCAGGAGGATGGATGTGCTGGAAATGAGATGTTTGAGGACAATGTGTGGTGTGAGGTGGTTTGATCGAGTAAGTAACGTAAGGGTAAGAGAGATGTGTGGAAATAAAAAGAGCGTGGTTGAGAGAGCAGAAGAGGGTGTTTTGAAATGGTTTGGGCACATGGAGAGAATGAGTGAGGAGAGATTGACCAAGAGGATATATGTGTCGGAGGTGGAGGGAACGAGGAGAAGAGGGAGACCAAATTGGAGGTGGAAAGATGGAGTGAAAAAGATTTTGTGTGATCGGGGCCTGAACATGCAGGAGGGTGAAAGGAGGGCAAGAAATAGAGTGAATTGGAGTCATGTGGTATACAGGGGTTGACGTGCTGTCAGTGGATTGAAGCAAGGCATGTGAAGCGTCTGGGGTAAACCATGGAAAGCTGTGTAGGTATGTATATTTGCGTGTGTGGACGTGTGTATGTACATGTGTATGGGGGGGGGGGGTTGGGCCATTTCTTTCGTCTGTTTCCTTGCGCTACCTCGCAAACGCGGGAGACAGCGACAAAGTATAAAAAAAAAAAAAAAAAAAAAAAAAAAAAAAAATATATATATATATATATATATATATATATATATATATATATATATTTGGTAAATTATATGGGAGGGTATTGATTGAGAGGGTGAAGGCATGTACAGAGCATCAGATTGGGGAAGAGCAGTGTGGTTTCAGAAGTGGTAGAGGATGTGTGGATCAGGTGTTTGCTTTGAAGAATGTATGTGAGGAATACTTAGAAAAGCAAATGGATTTGTATGTAGCATTCATGGATCTGGAGAAGGCATATGATAGAGTTGATAGAGATGCTCTGTGGAAGGTATTAAGAATATATGGTGTGGGAGGCAAGTTGTTAGAAGCAGTGAAAAGTTTTTATCGAGGATGTAAGGCATGTGTACGTGTAGGAAGAGAGGAGAGTGATTGGTTCTCAGTGAATGTAGGTTTGCGGCAGGGGTGTGTGATGTCTCCATGGTTGTTTAATTTGTTTATGGATGGTGTTGTTAGGGAGGTGAATGCAACAGTTTTGGAAAGAGGGGCAAGTATGAAGTCTGTTGGGGATGAGAGAGCTTGGGAAGTGAGTCAGTTGTTGTTCGCTGATGATACAGCGCTGGTGGCTGATTCATGTGAGAAACTGCAGAAGCTGGTGACTGAGTTTGGTATAGTGTGTGAAAGAAGAAAGTTAAGAGTAAATGTGAATAAGAGCAAGGTCATTAGGTACAGTAGGGTTGAGGGTCAAGTCAATTGGGAGGTAAGTTTGAATGGAGAAAAACTGGAGGAAGTAAAGTGTTTTAGATATCTGGGAGTGGATCTGGCAGCGGATGGAACCATGGAAGCGGAAGTGGATCATAGGGTGGGGGATGGGGCGAAAATCCTGGGAGCCTTGAAGAATGTGTGGAAGTCGAGAACATTGCCTCAGAAAGCAAAAATGGGTATGTTTGAAGGAATAGTGGTTCCAACAATGATGTGTGGTTGCAAGGCGTGGGCTATGGATGGAGTTGTGCGCAGGAGGGTGGATGTGCTGCAAATGAGATGTTTGAGGACAATGTGTGGAGTGAGGTGGTTTGATCGAGTAAGTAACGTAAGGGTAAGAGAGATGTGTGGAAATAAAAAGAGCGTGGTTGAGAGAGCAGAAGAGGGTGTTTTGAAATGGTTTGGGCACATGGAGAGAATGAGTGAGGAAAGATTGACCAAGAGGATATATGTGTTGGAGGTGGAGGGAACGAGGAGAAGTGGGAGACCAAATTGGAGGTGGAAAGATGGAGTGAAAAAGATTTTGTGTGATTGGGGCCTGAACATGCAGGAGGGTGAAAGGAGGGCAAGGAACAGAGTGAATTGGATCGATGTGGTGTACCGGGCTTGACGCGCTGTCAGTGGATTGGGACAGGGCGTGTGGGGCGTTTGGGGTAAACCATGGAAAGCTGTGTAGGTATGTATATTTGCGTGTGTGGACGTATGTATATACATGTGTATGGGGGTGGGTTGGGCCATTTCTTTCAAACTATTCACCATTTCCCGCATTAGCGAGGTAGCGTTAAGAACAGAGAACTGGGCCTTTGGGGGAATATCCTCACCTGGCCCCCTTCTCTGTTCCTTCTTTTGGAAAAAAAAAATGAGGGGAGGATTTCCAGCCCCCGCTCCCTCCCCTTTTAGTCGCCTTCTACGACACGCAGGGAATACGTGGGAAGTGTTCTTTCTCCCCTATCCCACACGTCCACACATGCAAATATACATACCTATACATCTCAATGTACACATATATATACACACACAGACACATACATATATACCCATGCACACAATTCACAATGTCTGCCTTTATTCATTCCCATCGCCACCTCGCCACACATGGAATACCATCCCCCTCCCCCCTCATGTGTGCAGGGTAGCACTAGGAAAAGACAACAAAGGCCCCATTCGTTCACACTCAGTCTCTAGCTGTCATGCAATAATGCCCGAAACCACAGCTCCCTTTCCACATCCAGGCCCCACACAGCTTTCCATGGTTTACCCCAGACGCTTCACATGCCCTGATTCAATCCACTGACAGCACGTCAACCCCGGTATACCACATAGATCCAATTCACTCTATTCCTTGCCCGCCTTTCACCCTCCTGCATGTTCAGGCCCCGATCACTCAAAATCTTTTTCACTCCATCTTTCCACCTCCAATTTGGTCTCCCACTTCTCCTCGTTCCCTCAACCTCCACCACATATATCCTCTTGGTCAATCTTTCCTCACTCATTCTCTCCATGTGCCCAAACCATTTCAAAGCACCCTCTTCTGCTCTCTCAACCACGCTCTTTTTATTTCCACACATCTCTCTTACCCTTACGTTACTTACTCGATCAAACCACCTCACACCACACATTGTCCTCAAACATCTCATTTCCAGCACATCCATCCTCCTGCGCACAACTCTATCCATAGCCCACGCCTCGCAACCATACAACATTGTTGGAACCCCTATTCCTTCAAACATACCCATTTTTGCTTTCCGAGATAATGTTCTCGACTTCCACACATTCTTCAAGGCTCCCAGAATTTTCACCCCCTCCCCCACCCTATGATCCACTTCTGCTTCCATGGTTCCATCCGCTGCCAGATCCACTCCCAGATATCTAAAACACTTTACTTCCTCCAGTTTTTCTCCATTCAAACTTACTTCCCAATTGACTTGACCCTCAATCTTACTGTACCTAATAACCTAATATATATATATATATATTTTTTTTTGCTTTGTCACTGTCTCCCGCGTTTGCGAGGTAGCGCAAGGAAACAGATGAAAGAAATGGCCCAACCCACCCCCATACACATGTATATACATACACATCTACACACGCAAATATACATACCCATACATCTCAATGTACACATATATATACACACACAGACACATACATATATACACATGCACACAATTCACACTGTCTGCCTTTATTCATTCCCATCGCCACCTCCCCACACATGGAATAACATCCCCCTCCCCCTCATGTGTGCGAGGTAGCGCTAGGAAAAGACAACAAAGGCCCCATTCGTTCACACTCAGTCTCTAGCTGTCATGCAATAATGCCTGAAACCACAGCTCCCTTTCCACATCCAGGCCCCACAGAACTTTCCATGGTTTACCCCAGACACTTCACATGCCCTGATTCAATCCATTGACAGCACGTCGACCCCGGTATACCACATCGATCCAATTCACTCTATTCCTTGCCTGACTTTCACCCTCCTGCATGTTCAGGCCCCGATCACTCAAAATCTTTTTTTTTTTCATACTATTCGCCATTTCCTGAATTAGCAAGGTAGCAGGTTTAACAGAGCCACCGACATTGACTCTTTCATGAATATAAATATATATATATATAAAACTGGAGTTTAATGACATTAATTCTGCATAAGTGAAGATAACAATCAACAAGATCTGGTTACATTTGTAGGTGTGAATGAATTAATCCAAACTTTTTTTTACTTCATCTGCTGGAAATGTATCCCTGTAATACATCAGTATTGATGTCAACTAGTCATTTTAAATCTATTAATCTATTATCCTCAATCTATTCATGTTTACAAGGGTGGATCAAGAGCAAAAACCATACAAGACCATGCTGTGTTTTTTCAGTGCCAATTCAACTTATAAACTACAAAACTAAAGACAACAAAGCCCTGAACCCTACTTAAACTTTATCAACTAACCATATGTAACTAACACTTATCTCAAAGATAACTTCATAACCTCAGATGGTCCACTCATTACAATTGTTAACCCTTCAAGCCCTCCACCTACCTATAAGAAACTTAAACTCTTGTATCTGAATCTTGTACGATCCTTACAAAAATCCTTCATCTTTATGAAATACACTCCTTAGAGTGATATTTTAATCATTCACACATAGCCAACTTTCCCATTAGAACATTCCATGTAACTCTTTAAATCCAAGACATCTGACATCTACATACACTTCCTAGCATATGATCAGAGAACAGATCTTTCACTCAAGTGTTCAGTGTCCAAAACAGAATGGGAAAGTACAGATATACCCTGTCTTTCTTCAATCAATCTCTCTACTTACCTAAAGATAACTCTTTCTTTGGTACATATGTCTATTCAGTATGCCATTTTCAACATGCACAACATGACTCAAAGCAAAATTTTCAGTGAACTTTTATAGAATCTCTCTCTCTCTCTCTCTCTCTCTCTCTCTCTCTCTCTCTCTCTCTCTCTCTCTCTCTCTCTCTCTCCATATATCATTACATCATTCCTTGCCTTTAAGGTAAAGCAGCAGATGC
The DNA here is from genome assembly GCF_036320965.1 of Panulirus ornatus. Classification (NCBI taxonomy): domain Eukaryota; kingdom Metazoa; phylum Arthropoda; class Malacostraca; order Decapoda; family Palinuridae; genus Panulirus; species Panulirus ornatus. Next base: position 13,633,729 of record NC_092262.1, on the reverse strand, counting down.
AAAACCTCCCTCAAATATTCTGACAACTAACCATTTCAAAATCTTCCAGTCAACAGATTCACCAACAACATGCAAAACTTTTGCAGAAAAAATTCATGTTCAATTGTCTATAAAATCAAAGAAGCAGTCATAACCTGCCTGCACTATGAGAAAGAAATAGGGGAAAAGATTCAAACAGTGAAGAAAAACTTGAGGGGCATGAGAAGACAGAAAAAAAGGAGAAAAAATAAAGATAAAAATGGACACTGGTAATTCTTGAAAGGTAGTACAGTCTTTGCCTGACTATCTTCTGGATTCTTGCATGAAAGTGGCCATAGAAGGGATCTTTGCCTGACTATCTTCTGGATTCTTGCATGAAAGTGGCCATAGAAGGGAATCAAAATTAGGAAAGAAATTTTTTCCATTAGGAGTGTTTCCAAAGACAATCGAGGCTAACCCATCAGTAAAATGAAAGATAAAGAATGAATAAACAAAAAATTCAGTCCAACATACAAAAACAAAACAAGTGAATGAAACTAAACTAAAATGAAGGAAAACCTTCTTTACCTGGTGTGATCACAGTTATCACCGGAACCCGAACCAGACTGGGACTGAGAGTGAGTCTGTGAATGCGAAAGTGTCTGCGACTGCTTGTGATTTCCTGAACCATCACACAAAGAAAAGGCAGGATGGGAGATACTCTTGATATCTTAGGAGAAAGATAAATTAATACTAACCTTGCAGGCAAACCCAAAGAATGAAAAAAAAAGAAAAAAAAAAAGCAAGAGTATATTAATCCTTGATGCCTGACCATAGTTAGCATTAATCTAAATATTTAACATGCAATATTAACTAATGAATAAGGCAAATATTTCATCTTCATAAATGCTGAACACAAATATCAATAATACAATACATGCCTCAGAAAAGATAAATTCTGGGAAAATAACAAGCCTTTGCTGTAAAGCAGCATCTGTCACTAGTGATGTAGTTTAATTCAATATTAGTGAAAAAAAAATTCTAAGATTCCACTCTACCATATAGTGTATTTGTTTATATATTCAAAACTGAACTAACTGCATACACCAGGTTTTCTGCCAGAATGGAATATGAGCAGCTTATGCTACATCTCCATATAAATTATTCCTCCATATTCAAAGCATCATATAAATGAACAAGCAGTGATACAAACTAAACATCTAAGAATGATAAACATAATAGGAACATTTCTTTCTCGTAAATTTTTTTTTCACAAGTCATTCCACACACCTACAAGTGTTCTACACTTACCTAAACTTCCCAAATGTGACACTTCCATCTTACTGTCACCACTTTCATCGGAAGAAACAGTCTTAGGGTGGCTTCTGAAAAATCTGAAAGTAAAGAAATTAGATGTTAAGTAATGTACGCTTATATCACATTTTGATACACCTAACTATGTGCAAATGTAAAAAGTAATCCAGAGTGTCATGTAGATGTGATATATTTGCAGCAGATACATGACATACTGCAATTATAAAAACAACAATATTGTTTTACATAGTATTCTTGTTCAAGAAAGATCAACCGATATCTGAGCAACAAAATGCCTCCACCTAATTCATACCCTCCGAAAAGGGAAGAAGATAAGAGTTTTACCAGGAACTAAAGCTCATGACATATAAATGTACATATAATAAGAAACCTTAAGCATTAAAATAAAATTCAGTGTTTCTCAAACCTCCCAAACAGAAACATTTTCAAACATGCTAAGCATATATCCTTAACATAAAATGCTGCTCCACCTTAACTCATGCTGCAACTGAAAGGGTACAAACAATGTTTAGTTGAAAGCCAATATCATCTATTTGAGAAATAAAGTTTCCTATCAAACTATCCAGATAGATAGATAGAATAAATAAATAGTTCCCATAAATCAAATATAATTAATTTGAAAAAGTGACGGGAAACTATCGATCAACAACTTCAAATCAAAGTGTATGTAATCTCTCTGCTTCTACTACGCTTGATCAATGCATTGATGACATATGCCAAGTTTGATCAAAATTTAACATGAACTAACAAATTCAACAACTGGAAATGCATTCTGTAGCATTCTTGCTGTAGTGTAATGATGATGCTTCTTTAACTCTGAGTTTAAGATCAATAAAATCCCTGGTATTGCCTAGTTTAATAAGAATGGAAAATCACTTAAGGTTAGAAACTATGGTTCAGAATATAGATATGGATTTCTAAAAATGCACAATTTGGCTCCATCTTTAAACTTGAATATCGATAAAATTTGTAATCCTAATAAGTTTGTTCAAAGAATAATTACTTTTAGAAACTAAAGTTATCCCTGGGGATAGGGAGAAAGAATACTTCTCACGTATTCCCTGCCTGTCGTAGAAGGCGACTAAGAGGGAAGGGAGCGGGGAGCTGGAAATCCTCCCCTCTCGTTTTTAATTTTCTAAAAGAAGGAACAGAGAAGGGGGCCAAGTGAGGATATTCCCTCAAAGGCTCAGTCCTCTGTTCTTAACGCTACCTCGCGAACGCGGGAAATGGCGAACAGTATGAAAAAAAAAAAGAAACTAAAGTATGCAAATGATCATATATATGAGATGTATGAATGTCCACTCTAAATTCATACTTCACCCACAGATGAATACAAATAGAAATTCATCAAGTTCCATCCAAAATGTGACCAGACACCAAACTTCAAAAAATAGGTATGAACACACATACTTCTGTGTAATGGTGCTTTTCCTTTATGCCTGTGCTAAGGATCAGGAACAAAAGCTTAGCAAAAGCTGCATATTAGAAAATATAAATCAATGTAAACATACAAATATAACCATGAGTAACTGAAAGAAGTAAAGAAAGTAAGTGAGCCTGGAAAAGAGGCCTGTATGTAGGGACAACATGAACTGAGTTAAGACTGACGTGATGAGAGTAAGTGAAACCAGTGGAGAAGCAGAGAAATGGAAGGTATTTTGGGAATCAGTGCTTCCTTGCTGTGGGGTTTTTAAATCCTTTATCCCTTCAAACTGTTGCCATGCTTTGATGTTCACATATGTTTCTATTCTCTCTCAGCTCAAAAGCTTCCTGTTTTGTTTGTGATGTGCTTCTGAGTTCTGTCTAACTCATTTATTTCCATTTGTTTTAGTTGATGACCATACAATACATAAGCACCTTGCTTCTTATAACCCATTAAACATCTTAATCAACTATTTTCAACTCTTACAGTGTAGGAAAAGTTATCACAATCATAATGGTCTATACTTGGCTCAACAATGTTACTTTATTTTCAGTGACTGACAAGGTATGGGCAAAATATGCCCTAATCAACATCATCTTGGGTTTTACAGGAAAAATAAGAGAAAAAGAATGAAGACATTGATCAGGGCTCTGCAAGTGTTTGTAGACCTGACTCTTGAAAGCAGAAAGGTTACAGGAAGGGGGAGAGATTACTGAGGGAAGAGCAGTGCACAGCTTCACTGTTCAAGGAAAGGAGGTGGTAATATAATGGTCAGTCCTCATGTAGCCTTATCATGTTCTTTGAATTCTAGTTTCTCTTTTATAATGACTCCTAGCTCTTAACGTTTGTTCAACTTTCCCTGTTATGCCTATATATATGGTGCTATCAGTGTACTATCAACTTTGCCAAAACTTATTGTTCAAATCTATCATCATAAAATTCTATGGTGTTCATGTCTGTACATTTGTTGAATGTATCCCAGTCTTTCTGGGCCTCTTCCACATTACCTTTAAATTCTATCATTTTGCTTATTTTATGTCATTCACAAAGTTATTAGGTACAGTAGGGGTGAGGGTCAAGTCAATTGGGAGGTGAGTTTGAATGGAGAAAAACTGGAGGAAGTGAAGTGTTTTAGATATCTGGGAGTGGATCTGTCAGCGGATGGAACCATGGAAGCGGAAGTGGATCATAGGGTGGGGGAGGGGGCGAAAATTTTGGGAGCCTTGAAAAATGTGTGGAAGTCGAGAACATTATCTCGGAAAGCGAAAATGGGTATGTTTGAGGGAATAGTGGTTCCAACAATGTTGTATGGTTGCGAGGCGTGGGCTATGGATAGAGATGTGCGCAGGAGGATGGATGTGCTGGAAATGAGATGTTTGAGGACAATGTGTGGTGTGAGGTGGTTTGATCGAGTAAGTAACGTAAGGGTAAGAGTGATGTGTGGAAATAAAAAGAGCGTGGTTGAGAGAGCAGAAGAGGGTGTTTTGAAATGGTTTGGGCACATGGAGAGAATGAGTGAGGAGAGATTGACCAAGAGGATATATGTGTCGGAGGTGGAGGGAACGAGGAGAAGAGGGAGACCAAATTGGAGGTGGAAAGATGGAGTGAAAAAGATTTTGTGTGATCGGGGCCTGAACATGCAGGAGGGTGAAAGGAGGGCAAGGAATAGAGTGAATTGGAGTCATGTGGTATACAGGGGTTGACGTGCTGTCAGTGGATTGAATCAAGGCATGTGAAGCGTCTGGGGTAAACCATGGAAAGCTGTGTAGGTATGTATATTTGCGTGTGTGGACGTGTGTATGTACATGTGTATGGGGGGGGGGGGTTGGGCCATTTCTTTCGTCTGTTTCCTTGCGCTACCTCGCAAACGCGGGAGACAGCGACAAAGTATAAAAAAAAAAAAAAAAAAAAAAAAAACAAAGTTACATGTTTGGGAACAAGAAAAGCAGTATATGAAATAAGAAACAAAGAAAGTTTGAAAAGAATGTTATGAACAAGGCAGGAAAAAATCCAAAATTTTTCCATAAATTCATCAGAAATTATCATTCAAATAAAGCATAGCTAATCAGGCTATGGGATTTAGTGAGAATAGAAGTAAAGGATGATGTAAGGATATGTGAGGAACTGAATAACGAGTTCAAAAGTGTTTTCACATTGTATGACACAAAAGCCCCATCAGTTTGATGGTGTGGGATGGTAAACAAGTGAGCCATCCCATAGTTTACAATCTGAGAGGGGCTGCAAGTGGATGTATCCAACCAGAAATAATAGAAATACGATTGCGACTGAAAGACCATAAGAAGTCAACTATGTGTATCTATGGTGAGAGGATTCAGATGTAAAAAAGAAGCTAAGTATAATAAAGAAAGCTTATGATGATAGAAGCTCATGTCAGGTGTTTCATTACTTGTTAAAGGCCAATGCCACTCTAATATCAACATCATGTACATTACAGATATCCATCTTTGTTTTAAAAATTCCCACCATAATTTAATTGATATTTTATGAGTCAGAATATGAAGAGGGATGCATGTGGGTGCTGCATGCTTCCACAGGACAATTCTCCCAGTTATACTGCAGATACAACAAGTGAGGGAAATGTATAGTTTGTGTTGATGTCACCAAATTTGCCAATTTCTGTCAATTTCTGTTAGAATAACTAATCTGCATAAATATAACAGATAAAGTTGACAATAACATATACCTATGAATCATAATGTTTATAAAGGAATAAAAGCTATCTGATAATGATAACAGCAATATGTTACATAGGACTTATAAACTTCAAAGACACATAAAAGCAACACTGTCCTTTCTCATTTCTGCAAGCAGTGGAACTATAACCCTTCTTTGGATAAACAAGACTTAACCTGCTTCAGTAAATACAAAACCTTGAATACTTATTGAAGGAAAAAAAACAGTACATGAATGTTAGAAGGCTATGGAAGGAAAAAGACAGCCTTAACTCCACCATGATCATCCTGAAGTAGAACCAATTCAATTTTTCCGGTACATATTAAAATCCCTTCCACAGAGGATTTCAGCCCAGATGTGAAGAGGGCCATGCTTCATGGCAGGAAGTCAAATGATGAAGAGGTGTACATAATTGCAGGAATTTGGAGAAAGTAAATGAAATGTAAAAGCAAAGTTTTGGAGGGCTTAAATATTTTGAGCCAGATGGCATCAAAGCAAGGACTCAAGATTCATGATGTAAGCAACAGAAAGCATAAACACACCATCATTGCAACAGAAATGATGGTCAGGATTTTACAGGCCCTTCTCACTTTTTTGTACCCTTTTTTTTTCTGTTTCACTCTTTCTTCATTAACAAATGTAGTTAATAGAGTATAATAAAGTTCAAGTCATATTAATACATAAAACTGCACACTCTGGAATGCGAGGCAATGAGCCCTCTGGCACCCTAAGATAAACAAAGCATATACAGCCAGCTGTTAGAAATGAATAAATGTTTATGATAAACATAGTTCATGATACTATTTTTGGTCATGCATTCTACATATGTTTCTGTTTGTAAATAAATGTCCTATAATATATACACCAAAAAAGTAATTCTTATACCATATCACCACAACAATGGCTTTGTTGAGATGCACACTACCGTTAGCACATGAATGTTTACCGTCTTCATCAATTTGTGATACTGATTTTGTTTGTACATTTTTATTTGTGTATCTGTTCATAAATGATTGTCCTATGATATCATATGTAATGATCAGTAAATATCTTTTATCTATTATACTTAGTCGCTGTCTCCCGCGTTAGCGAGGTAGCGCAAGGAAACAGACAAAAGAATGGCCCAACCCACCCACATACACATGTATATACATAAATAATATCATTATGACATCATCACTATAACAGCAAGTTTGCTGGGATGTGTACCACAGCTTTCATATAAATATTTCCAGGAATAATCATTTTGTGACCCTGTTTTAGGTCTGACATGGTTTTTACCATGGATTTGTTCATAAAAGATTACTCTATAATAATATATAAATGAAAAAGTAAATACTGAAATAATAGCATGATTACAAAGCTTTTTTGAGGTGCATGCTATAATTGTTCACAATAATTATCAATTTGTGATGGCAATTTTGGTTTTACTTATTTTTCATGCACAGGTTTATGAACGAATGCTCTACAATATCATATTCACCAAACAGTAAATCTTAACATCATCACCATTACAGCAAGTTCGCTGAGGTGCATACCACAGCTAGCATGTAAATGCTTAAGATACTTATCAGTCTGAGAGGTTTTAGGTATCATATTAGTATCTTACATGCCTCTGCTTGTAAATGATAATAATATAAACACCAAAGAATAAATCAATATTACAAAACCTTTTAGTTAAGGTGTGTGCCATCACTACAGCAGGCACGTAAATGTTTATAATAATTATTAATTTGCAATGCTGCATGTGGTCTTACATCTTTTCATGTATCTGTTCGTAAATGACTGCTTTAAAATAAACATCGTGTAGTAAATCTTAGAACACATCCCCGTTACAGTGAGTTTATCAAAATGCATATAACTGCCAGCAAGTAAATGTTTTCAACAATCATCAATTTTTGAGGTGCTACGAGACTCCACCTGCAAGTGGTTACAATATGAATGAGAAATCACTTCCTGTATGACTGCATCACTGTGAAAGGACAGAAGAGAGTATAGTCTCATAGAGGACCCCCTTACAACAAAGGAGTCCATCATTTCCCTACTCCTGCTGGGTGTGCAACCTTGCTGCAGCTGCAAGTGCCATATAAAAGGGGTCCTGGAAGTGAATAATAATAATAATAATAATAATAATAATGCGCTACCTTGCTGGAGAGGGGGATGCTGTTTCCTGTGTGGCGGGGTGGCGACGGGAATGAAAGTAGGCAGCAAGTATGAATATGTACAAGTGTGTATGTATATATGTCTGTGTATGTATATGTGTGTATACATTGAAATGTATATTTATGTATATGTGTGTGTATACATTGAAATGTATATGTATGTATACGAGCATGTACGGGCATTTATGTATATATATGCGTATAAGAGTGGTTGGGCCATTCTTCGTCTGTTTCCTTGTGCTACCTCGCTGACACAGGAAACAGTGATTAAGTATAATAATAATAATAATAATAATAATAATAATAATAATAATAATTTTTTTTTTTTTTTTTTTTTTTAATACTTTGTCGCTGTCTCCCACGTTTGCGAGGTAGCGCAAGGAAACAGACGAAAGAAATGGCCCAACCCCCCCCCCATACACATGTATATACATACGTCCACACACGCAAATATACATACCTACACAGCTTTCCATGGTTTACCCCAGACACTTCACATGCCTTGATTCAATCCACTGACAGCACGTCAACCCCTGTATACCACATCGCTCCAATTCACTCTATTCCTTGCCCTCCTTTCACCCTCCTGCATGTTCAGGCCCCGATCACACAAAATCTTTTTCACTCCATCTTTCCACCTCCAATTTGGTCTCCCTCTTCTCCTTGCTCCCTCCACCTCCGACACATATATCCTCTTGGTCAATCTTTCCTCACTCATCCTCTCCATGTGCCCAAACCACTTCAAAACACCCTCTTCTGCTCTCTCAACCACGCTCTTTTTATTTCCACACATCTCTCTTACCCTTACGTTACTCACTCGATCAAACCACCTCACACCACACATTGTCCTCAAACATCTCATTTCCAGCACATCCATAATGATTTTTTATTATTCTTTTTTATTTTGCTTTGTCGCTGTCTCCCGCGTTTGCGAGGTAGCGCAAGGAAACAGACAAAAGAAATGGCCCAACCCACCCCCATACACAATGTATATACATACACGTCCACACACGCAAATATACATACCTATACATCTCAATGTACACATATATATACACACACAGACACATACATATATACCCATGCACACAATTCACACTGTCTGCCTTTATTCATTCCTATCGCCACCTCGCCACACATGGAATACCATCCCCCTCCCCCCTCATGTGTGCAAGGTAGCACTAGGAAAAGACAACAAAGGCCCCATTCGTTCACACTCAGTCTCTAGCTGTCATGCAATAATGCCCGAAACCACAGCTCCCTTTCCACATCCAGGCCCCACACAACTTCCCATGGTTTACCCCAGACGCTTCACATGCCCTGATTCAATCCACTGACAGCACGTCAACCCCGGTATACCACATCGATCCAATTCACTCTATTCCTTGCCCTCCTTTCACCCTCCTGCATGTTCAGGCCCCGATCACATAAAATCTTTTTCTATCCATCTTTCCACCTCCAATTTGGTCTCCCACTTCTCATTCCCTCCACCTCTGACACATATATCCTCTTGGTCAATCTTTCCTCACTCATTCTCTCCATGTGTCCAAACCATTTCAAAACACCCTCTTCTGCTTTCTCAACCATGCTTTTTTTATTTCCACACATCTCTCTTACCCTTACATTACTTACTCGATCAAACCACCTCACACCACACATTGTCCTCAAACATCTCATTTCCAGCACATCCACCCTCCTGCGCACAACTCTATCCATAGCCCACGCCTCGCAATCATACAACATTGTTGGAACCACTATTCCTTCAAACATACCCATTTTTGCTTTCCGAGATAATGTTCTAGACTTCCACACATTCTTCAAGGCTCCCAGGATTTTCGCCCCCTCCCCCACCCTATGATTCACTTCCGCTGCCATGGTTCCATCCGCTGCCAGATCCACTCCCAGATATCTAAAACACTTTACTTCCTCCAGTTTTTCTCCATTCAAACGTACCTCCCAACTGACTTGACCCTCAACCCTACTGTACCTAATAACCTTGCTCTTATTCACATTTACTCTTAATAATAATAATAATAATAATAATAATAATAATAATAATAATAATAATAATAATAGTAATAATAATAATAATGAGAGTAAATGTGAATAACAGCAAGGTTATTAGGTACAGTAGGGTTGAGGGACAAGTCAACTGGGAGGTAAGTTTGAAAGGAGAAAAACTGGAGGAAGTGAAGTGTTTTAGATATCTGGGAAAGGTTTTGGTAGCAGATGGAACCATGGAAGCAGAAGTGATTCAGAGGGTGGGGGAGGGGGCGAAAGTTCTGGGAGCGTTGAAGAATGTGTGGAAGTTGAGAACATTATCTCGGAAAGCAAAAATGGGTATGTTTGAAGGAATAGTGGTTCCAACAATGTTATATGGTTGCGAGGCATAGGCTATGGATAGAGTTGTGCGCAGGAGGGTGGATGTGCTAGAAATGAGATGTTTGAGGACAATATGTGGTGTGAGGTGGTTTGATCGAGTAAGTAATAATAGGGTAGGAGAGATGTGTGGTAATAAAAAGAGTGTGGTTGAGACAACAGAAGAAGGTGTTTTGAAATGGTTTGGTCACATGGAGAGAATGAGTGAGGAAAGATTGACCAAGAGGATATATGTGTCAGAGGTGGAGGGAACGAGGAGAAGTGGAAGACTAAATTGGAGGTGGAAAGATGGAATGAAAAAGATTTTGAGTGATCGGGGCCTGAATATGCAGAAGGGTGAAAGGCATGCAAGGAATAGAGTGAATTGGAACGATGTGGTATACCGGGGTCGACGTGCTGTTAGTGGATTGAATCAGGGCATGTGAAGCGTCTGGGGTAAACCATGGAAAGCTGTGTAGGTATGTATATTTGCGTGTGTGGACGTATGTATATACATGTGTATGGGGGTGGGTTGGGCCATTTCTTTCGTCTGTTTCCTTGCACTACCTCGCAAACGCGGGAGACAGCGACAAAGCAAAAAAAAAAATAAATAAATAAATAAATAATAACTATAATAATAACAATAATAATAATAATAATAATAATAATAATAATAATAATAACAATAATAATAATAATTTTTTTTTTTTTTTTTTTTTTTTTTATACTTTGTCGCTGTCTCCCGCGTTTCACTCTATTTCTTGCCCTCCTTTCACCCTCCTGCATGTTCAGGCCCCGATCACACAAAATCTTTTTCACTCCATCTTTCCACCTCCAATTTGGTCTCCCTCTTCTCCTCGTTCCCTCCACCTCCGACACATATATCCTCTTGGTCAATCTCTCCTCACTCATTCTCTCCATGTGCCCAAACCATTTCAAAACACCCTCTTCTGCTCTCTCAACCACGCTCTTTTTATTTCCACACATCTCTCTTACCCTTACGTTACTTACTCGATCAAACCACCTCACACCACACATTGTCCTCAAACATCTCATTTCCAGCACATCCATCCTCCTGCGCACATCTCTATCCATAGCCCACGCCTCGCAACCATACAGCATTGTTGGAACCACTATTCCCTCAAACATACCCATTTTTGCTTTCCGAGATAATGTTCTCGACTTCCACACATTTTTCAAGGCTCCCAAAATTTTCGCCCCCTCCCCCACCCTATGATCCACTTCCGCTTCCATGGTTCCATCCGCTGACAGATCCACTCCCAGATATCTAAAGCACTTCACTTCCTCCAGTTTTTCTCCATTCAAACTCACCTCCCAATTGACTTGACCCTCACCCCTACTGTACCTAATAACCTTGCTCTTATTCACATTTACTCTCAACTTTCTTCTTCCACACACTTTACCAAACTCAGTCACCAGCTTCTGCAGTTTCTCACATGAATCAGCCACCAGCGCTGTATCATCAGCGAACAACAATTGACTCACTTCCCAAGCTCTCTCATCCCCAACAGACTTCATACTTGCCCCTCTTTCCAGGACTCTTGCATTTACCTCCTTTACAACCCCATCCATAAACAAATTAAACAACCATGGAGACATCACACACCCCTGCCGCAAACCTACATTCACTGAGAACCAATCACTTTCCTCTCTTCCTACACGTACACATGCCTTACATCCTCGATAAAATAATAATAATAATAATAATAATAATAATAATAATAATAATAATAATAATAATAATAATAATGCAAACTAGAGACAGAAAGTAGAGAAGTATATTACAATGACCAAAACTTGCCTCCAGGAATGCAACCATTACTCAAAACATCAATCCAACAGTACAGCTGGTTGTGCTTTTCACTGTTTCACTACCAGTAGCATTTTCTAGGAATGCACCCCGAACAAATAACACGGGCCAGCAGTTAAAGATTTGAAAGTGGAGAAGAGAAGCAGCCTTGGACAGCCAGATTTCAGAGGAGAGATCAGGTTAGGAAGTTGGGAGATTGTGTTCAATAGAGGGGAGGTTACATCTGACGCTTCATGTATTGTAGAAGTGGAAAAATAATGAGCCAGCACCAGGAGCAGTATCAGTAGAGGTGGAATAAGTCATAGTCCCTTGACAGCAGTCAAAGGGGCCCTGGGAACCATTAAACCTTCTTCAACTTGAAGCTCAGTTTCAACCCAGTGCAATAGAGATATTTTGTAATACCAACAATAGTTTTAAGTTAAGAAAATCTGGAAACTAGAATGAAAATATGTATGTTAGGTGCTGTCAAGTGTTATAAATAAGATGGAGATAGCATAATGTGTTTGTAGACTAAATAACGATGACCCAAGAGTAGGTGAAGCACAAAGAAAAAACAAAGCTTATGAGAGGGAGGGGAACATGCTGCCACTGCAGTGCTGGCTTACTGCACTGCAATTCCTACCCCTTCCAACACCCAAATGGTTACACTACACCACCCTCGGAGGTAACCGCCTGTACACTAATACTGTGAAGCTATTACAACTTATTAACAGTCATTATTCAACATTAAAATATTACAGTAGTGATAAATACAAATAGCAGTGATAGGTAGTATTGTCTGATTTCCATTACCACAAATATATCTGGTATTTTGATGCTGTGCATTCATAAAACACAAGAATTATTCAATTCAATCCTTGGATCTGAATAATAAAAGAGCAAAATCCATAACCTGGTACATTACGAGGGCTGTTCTTGGTAACACACATAGATACTGACTAGGGTAGGCACAACAACACTTATGAAAGATACATCTACTTTCTTGTACAATCTACCATTAAAATAAAAGAATACAACTTTAGTAGTATCACCAAATTTTCTAAATGGTTTTGGTTTCACCTGTTCATGTAAATGTTTACACAAAAAAAAATAAAAATACTGCTAACAGTTATCTCAAGACAAAAAGATGAATAAGACTAAAATTAACCATCATATTATAGCCAGTTTTGATGCTACTAGTCGGCTTACCAAAGGACTTTTAACGAATCTGTTTACATCACCAAATAATGCATGTTCAATCCTTTCCCCTAAATCCACTGGAAATGTTGTTCCTAGACCTAGCAGCCTGAGTTTCCTGAGGCTCCATATGAACAAACTAGATAGCCATAATAAACCTTTGATCAATGCCACCTCTTCATACATGCAGTTACCTATTTTCAATGAGGGTAGCTCTCCTGAACTGTTTAATAATTTTCCGACACTGGTTTTCCCAAGCACTGATAGAGGCTATGTTCTTCTATTTGTCATAAAACACAAAATAGCTGCTTCCCCTTGGCCTAGCATATGAGACAGCCCCTACATCTATAACTGATGTGTTTAAGTAGAGTTTACAACTTCTTCAACTCTAGCTAGAAAATTCCACCACTAGTTTTACTCAGGAATTCAATAACATTAAGTCTTTAATAAAATTCTCTTGATGGAATCCCATCAAAAGATACTGACGGACTCTCAGCATAAGATATTTTCTACAAGCATCTGAATCGAGATATATAACATATGTAGTCCTGTGATACTGTATACTATAAAAAGGCTTGGGCTTTCCCATAAGTAGTCACTAATCCAAACTTCTACAACATGCTACCAAGGTGATATACTGAAGGTGTGGCTTTGGACAACAGGATATGTAAATGACATTCAACCCTCTATAATCTCTGACAAAAACTAGAGTCTCAGTAAAGAGCAAGTTTGTGGAGTGAGAATAAAATTTTACCATATGTCTTCTGTCTTTATTAAATAAATGAGAATAACTAATACAACCAAATAAGAAAATAAAATCTTAGCAGAACAACACAGATACTCTGGGTGATTGAAGAGTTTATAAACAAATATCAAATCTGAATGATCCTGAAAACTATATTAAGGTTTACTGTTAATCACCAATGTACCCAATAATATTTTCAATACCTCTGCTTCCTTTGCCTCTGGGTAAGGGGCACTGAAAGAAGAGCTTCAAGACAAATCAAGAATATCAAAAGTATCCACAGTATATACATTTTGTACCACTATATGGCTCCAATATAAAATACAAAAGGAGTTTACAGCAAAAATCCACCATATATTAAGCCTCATTACATAAATTCCCAAACTGTCTTATACCTTATGCAATATGTACTTAAACAACTGTGCGTCAGGCTATGCTGTATTTACAAAGATATCTTGTAAAATAGATTAAGTTACAGACAATGTGTGAAGATTTTGTCTACTACCTGAGTTCTTCATCCTCTTAAATACTTATCTTTAAAAATCTAATAAAAGACTTCATCATAAAGATACCAGAAAAGGCACATAATTGAACTGTTGTAGAGTTAGTTATTCCAAGAAAACCTTTTCTTTTTTCCAAGTCACACTGATCTGTATCTATAATATTTTCTATCCATTTATCAGGCATTACCACACTCGACCTGTTCAAGATTCCACCAAAAGTGTAAAGTCCTCTTTGGTAAGGTTGTATCATTGGGAGTCCCGTCTCATCATAAAATTTCTCACACTAAAGGAGCCCACAATACCCTGCCACTAGAAATGGTAAAAACCTTCTTTGGCTGCAGGAGCCTTTAGAAGGGGGTTCTGAGTAACACCACAACTCTCTCAGAAAGAAGTCCTAAGGTACTTTTTTTTATACTTGATCACCATCTCCTGCATTAGACAGATAGCACAAGGAAACAGATAAAGAAACACACATCCACTCAAATACACACACACACACATATATATATATATATATATATATATATATATATATATATATATATATATATATATATATATATATATGTGTGTGTGTGTGTATTTGAGTGGGACAAAGAATACTTCCCACGTATTCCCTGCGTGTCGTAAAAGGCGACTAAAAGGGGAGGGAGCGGGGGGCTGGAAATCCTCCCCTCTCGTTTTTTTTTTTTTTTTTTTTTTTTTTTTTTTTTCCCAAAAGAAGGAACAGAGAATTGGGCCAGGTGAGGGTATTCCCTCAAAGGCCCAGTCCTCTGTTCTTAACGCTACCTCGCTAATGCGGGAAATGGCGAACAGTTTGAAAGAAAGAAAAAGAATATATATATATTTTTGCTTTGTCGCTGTCTCCCGCGTTTGCGAGGTAGCGCAAGGAAACAGACGAAAGAAATGGCCCAACCCACCCCCATACACATGTATATACATATGTCCACACACGCAAATATACATACCTACACAGCTTTCCATGGTTTACCCCAGACGCTTCACATGCCCTGATTCAATCCACTGACAGCACGTCAACCTCAGTATACCACATCGATCCAATTCACTCTATTCCTTGCCCTCCTTTCACCCTCCTGCATGTTCAGGCCCCGATCACACAAAATCTTTTTCACTCCATCTTTCCACCTCCAATTTGGTCTCCCACTTCTCCTCGTTCCCTCCACCTCCGACACATATATCCTCTTGGTCAATCTTTCCTCACTCATTCTCTCCATGTGCCCAAACCATTTCAAAACACCCTCTTCTGCTTTCTCAACCACGCTCTTTTTATTGCCACACATCTCTCTTACCCTTACGTTACTTACTCGATCAAACCACCTCACACCACACATTGTCCTCAAACATCTCATTTCCAGCACATCCATCCTCCTGCGCACAACTCCATCCATAGCCCACGCCTCGCAACCATACAACATTGTTGGAACCACTATTCCTTCAAACATACCCATTTTTGCTTTCCGAGATAATGTTCTCGACTTTCACACATTCTTCAAGGCTCCCAGGATTTTCGCCCCCTCCCCCACCCTATGATACACTTCCGCTTCCATGGTTCCATCCACTGCCAGATCCACTCCCAGATATCTAAAACACTTTACTTCCTCCAGTTTTTCTCCATTCAAACTTACCTCCCAATTGACTTGACCCTCAACCCTACTGTACCTAATAACCTTGCTCTTATTCACATTTACTCTTAACTTTCTTCTTTCACACACTTTACCAAACTCAGTCACCAGCTTCTGCAGTTTCTCACATGAATCAGCCACCAGCGCTGTATCATCAGCGAACAACAACTGACTCACTTCCCAAGCTCTCTCATCCACAACAGACTTCATACTTGCCCCTCTTTCCAAAACTCTTGCATTTACCTCCCTAACAACCCCATCCATAAACAAATATATATATATATATATATATATATATATATATATATATATATATATATATATATATATATAAAAATAAATATATATATATAAATAAATATATATAAATATATATATACATGCACATAATTCATACTGTCTGCTTTTATTCATTCCCATCGCCACCCCACCACACATGAAATGACAACCCCCTACCCCCGCATATGCGCGAGGTAGCACTAGGAAAAGACAACAAAGGCCACATTCGTTCACACTCAATCTCTGGTTGTCATGTATAATGCACCGAAACCATAGCTCCCTTTCCACATCCAGGCCACACAAAACTTTTCATGGTTTACCCCGGACGCTTCACATCCCCTGGTTCAATCCATTGACAGCACGTCAACCCCGGTATACTACATTGTTCCTTCCAATTCACTCTATTCCTTGCACACCTTTCACCCTCCTGCATGTTCAGGCCCCGATCACTCAAAATCTTTTTCACTCCATCCTTCCACCTCTAATTTGGTCTCCCACTTCTTGTTCCCTCCACCTCCGACACATATATCCTCTTTATCAATCTATCCTCACTCGTTCTCTCCATGTGACCAAACCATTTCAATACAACCTCTTCTGCTCACTCAACCACACTCTTTTTATTACCACACATCTCTCTTACCCCTTTCATTACTTAGATAATCAAACCACCTCACACCACATATTGTCCTCAAACATCTCATTTCTAACACATCCACCCTCCTTCCCAAAACCCTATCTATAGCCCATGCCTCGCAACCATATAACATTGTTGGAACCACTATTCCTTCAACCATATTCATTTCTGCTCTCCAAGATAACATTCTTCCCTTCCACACATTCTTCAACGCTCCCAGAACCTTCGCCCCCTCCCCCACCCCGTGACTCACTTCCACTGCCATGGTTCCATCTACTGCCAAATCCACTCCTAGATATCTAAAACAATTCACTTCCTCCAGTTTTTCTCCATTCAAACTTACCTCCCAATTAACTTGTCCCTCAACCCTATTGAACCCAATAACCTTGCTCTTATTCAACATTTACTCTCAGCTTTCTTCTTTCACACACTTTACCAAACTTAGTCACCAGCTTCTGCAGTTTCTCAACCGAATCATCCACCAGCACTGTATCATGAGCAAATAACAACTGACTCACTTCCCAAGCCCTCTCATCCACAACAGACTGCATATCTGCCCTTCTCTCCAAAACTTGCATTCACCTCCCTAACAACCCCATCCATAAACAAATTAAACAACCATAGAGACATCACACACCCCTGCCGCAAACCTACATTCACTGGAAACCAATCACATTCCTCTCTTCCTACTCGTACACATGCCTTACATCCTTGATAAAAGCTTTTCACTGCTTCTAGCAACTTACCTCCCACACCATATACTCGTAATACTTTCCACAAAGCATTTCTATCAACTCTATCATATGCGTTCTCCAGATCCATAAATGCTTCATACAAATCCATCTGTTTTTCTAAGTATTTCTCACACACATTCTTCAAAGCAAACACCTGATCCACACATCCTCTACCACTTCTGAAACCACACTGCTCTTCCCAAATCTGATGCTCTGTACATGCCTTCACCCTCTCAATCAATACCCTCCCATATAATTTCCCAAGAATACTCAGCAAACTTATACCTCTATAATTTGAACACTCACCTTTATCCCCTTTCCATGAATTCCACCAATCCTCAGGCACTTTACCATGAACCATACATACATTGAATATCCTTACGAACTAGTCAACAACACAGTCACCCCCTTCTTTAATAAATTCCACTGCAATACCATCCAATCCTGCCGCCTTGCCGGCTTTCATCTTACGCAATGCTTTCACTATCTCTTCTCTGTTCACCAAACCAATACCCCTGACTCTCTCACTTCACACACCACCTCAACCAAAACACCTTATATTTGCCACTCTATCATCAAACACATTCAACAAACCTTCAAAATACTCACTCCATCTCCTTCTCACTTCACCAATACTTGATATTACCTCCCCATTTGCCCCCTTCACCAATGTTCCCATTTGTTCTCTTGTCTTACGCACTTTATTTACCTCCTTCCAAAACATCTTTTTATCCTCTTAAAATTCAATGATGCTCTCACCCCAACTCTCCTCTGCCCTCTTTTTCACCTCTTGCACCTTTCTCTTGACCTCCTGCCTCTTTCTTTTATACATCTCCCACTCATTCGCACTACTCCCCTGCAAAGATCGTCCAAACGCCTCTCTCTTCTCTTTCACCAACAATCTTACTTCCTCATCCCACCACTCACTACCCTTTCTAATCTGCCCACCTCCCACCTTTCTCATGCCACAAGCATCTTTTGCACAAGCCATCACTGCTTCCCTAGATACATCCCATTCCTCCCCCACTCCCCTTATGTCATTTGCTCTCACCTCTTTCCATTCTACCTCAATATACATGACAGCTAGAGACTAAGTGTGAACGAGTGTGGCCTTTGTTGTCTTTTCCTAGTGCTACCTGGCGGGGTGGCAACGGGATTGAATAATTCAGCAAGTATGAATCATGTACATGTGTATATATTCTGTCAGTTCAATGAAAACAGACTTTGAAACAGGTAAATGAATATCATCCAAGACATCATATAAATATTCTAAAAGGTCATCAACTGGAACTTTAGTGAAAATTGAGGAAACATCAAAGCTAACTAGTTTGAAATCAAAATCAACATTGATATTGTTTAGCTTGTTGACTAAATCTACATTGTTCATGATATTAGAATTTGTTACCTTATCCACTATAGGGCTTGATAAAGAAACTAACCAATTTGACAATTTATATGTGATGGAGCCTACTGAACTCACTATAGGTCTTGCTGGAAAATTCTGTTTATGTGTTTTGATAAGTCCATGCATATATGGCAATGAAAGAGAGACTTTTGGATGTTAATGTGCTGAGAGGTGCAACTGGAGGGATGTCTGATCATTACCTTGTGGAGGTGAAAGTGAAGATTTGCAGAGGTTTTCAGAAAAGAAGAGAGAATGTTGGGGTGAAGAGAGTGGTAAGTGTAAGTGAGCTTGGGAAGGAGACTTGTGTGAGGAAATACCAGGAGAGAATGAGTACAGAATGGAAAAACGTGAGAACAAAGGAGATAAGGGGAGTGGGGGAGGAATGGGATGTATTTAGGGAAGCAGTGATGGCTTGCACAAAAGATGCTTGTGGCATGAGAAGCGTGGGAGGAGGGCAGATTAGGAAGGGTAGTGAGTGGTGTGATGAAGAAGTAAGATTGTTAGTGAAAGAGAAGAGAGAGGCATTTGGACGATTTTTGCAGGGAAATAATGCAAATGAAAAGGAGATGTATAAAAGAAAGAGGCAAGAGGTCAAGAGAAAGGTACAAGAGGTGAAAAAGAGGGCAAATGAGAGTTGGGATGAGAGAGTATCATTAAATTTTAGGGAGAATAAAAAGATGTTGTTTAATTTGTTTATGGATGGGGTTGTTAGGGAGGTGAATGCAAGAGTTTTGGAAAGAGGGGCAAGAATGAAGTCTGTTGTGGATGAGAGAGCTTGGGAAGTGAGTCAGTTGTTGTTCGCTGATGATACAGCGCTGGTGGCTGATTCATGTGAGAAACTGCAGAAGCTGGTCACTGAGTTTGGTAAAAATTGTGAAAGAAGAAAGTTAAGAGTAAATGTGAATAAGAGCAAGGTTATTAGGTACAGTAGGGTTGAGGGTCAAGTCAATTGGGAGGTAAGTTTGAATGGAGAAAAACTGGAGGAAGTAAAGTGTTTTAGATATCTGGGAGTTGATCTGGCAGCGGATGGAACCATGGAAGCGGAAGTGAATCATAGGGTGGGGGAGGGGGCGAAAATCCTGGGAGCCTTGAAGAATGTGTGGAAGTCGAGAACATTATCTCGGAAAGCAAAAATGGGTATGTTTGAAGGAATAGTGGTTCCAACAATGTTGTATGGTTGCGAGGCATGGGCTATGGATAGAGTTGTGCGCAGGAGGGTGGATGTGCTGGAAATGAGATGTTTGAGGACAATGTGTGGTGTGAGGTGGTTTGATCAAGTAAGTAATGTAAGGGTAAGAGATGTGTGGAAATAAAAAGAGCATGGTTGAGAGAGCAGAAGAGGGTGTTTTGAAATGGTTTGGGCACATGGAGAGAATGAGTGAGGAAAGATTGACCAAGAGGATATATGTGTCGGAGGTGGAGGGAACGAGGAGAAGTGGGAGACCAAATTGGAGGTGGAAAGATGGAGTGAAAAAGATTTTGAGTGATCGGGGCCTGAACATGCAAGAGGGTGAAAGGCGGGCAAGGAAAAGAGTGAATTGGATCGATGTGGTATACCGGGGTTGACGTGCTGTCAGTGGATTGAATCAGGGCATGTGAAGCGTCTGGGGTAAACCATGGAAAGCTGTGTGGGGCCTGGATGTGGAAAGGGAGCTGTGGTTTCGGGCATTATTGCATGACAGCTAGAGACTGAGTGTGAACGAATGAGGCCTTTGTTGTCTTTTCCTAGTGCTAACCCGCACACATGAGGGGGGAGGGGGATGGTATTCCATGTGTGGCGAGGTGGCGATGGGAATGAATAAAGGCAGACAGTGTGAATTGTGTGCATGGGTATATATGTATGTGTCTGTGTGTGTGTATATATATGTGTACATTGAGATGTATAGGTATGTATATTTGCGTGTGTGGACGTGTGTGTATATACATGTGTATGGGGGTGGGTTGGGCCATTTCTTTCGTCTGTTTCCTTGTGCTACCTCGCAAACGCGGGAGACAGCAACAAAGCAAAATAAATAAATAAATAAAAAAAGATGTTTTGGAAGGAGGTAAATAAAGTGCATAAGACAAGGGAATCAATGGGAACTTCAGTGAAGGGGGGAAATGGGGAGGTGATAAGTAGTGGTGATGTGAGAAGGAGATAAAGTGAGTATTTTGAAGGTTTGTTGAATGTGTTTGATGATAGAGTGGCAGATATAGGGTGTTTTGGTCAAGGCGGTGTGCTAAGTGAGAGGGTTAGGGAAAATGATTTCGTAAACACAGAAGAGGTAGTAAAAGCTTTGCGGAAGATGAAAGCTGACAAGGCAGCGGGTTTGGATGGTATTGCAGTGGAATTTATTAAAAAAGGGGGTGACTGTATTGTTGACTGGTTGGTAAGGTCATTCAATGTATGTATGATTCATGGTGAGGTGCCTGAGGATTGGCAGAATGCTTGCATAGTGCCACTGTACAAAGGCAAAGGGGATAAAAGTGAGTGCTTAAATTACAGAGGTATAAGTTTGTTGAGTATTCTTGGGAAATTATATAGGAGGGTATTGATTGAGAGGGTGAAGGCATGTACAGAGCATCAGATTGGGGAGGAGCAGTGTGGTTTCAGAAGTGGTAGAGGATGTGTGGATCAGGTGTTTGCTTTGAAGAATGTATGTGAGAAATACTTAGAAAAGCAAATGGATTTGTATGTAGCATTTATGGATCTGGAGAAGGAATATGATAGAGTTGATAGAGATGCTCTGTGGAAGGTATTAAGAATATATGGTGTGGGAGGCAAGTTATTAGAAGCAGTGAAAAGTTTTCATCGGGGATGTAAGGCATGTGTACGTGTAGGAAGAGAGGAAAGTGATTGATACTCAGTGAATGTAGGTTTGCGGCAGGGGTGTGTGATGTCTCCATGGTTGTTTAATTTGTTTATGGATGGGGTTGTTAGGGAGGTAAAGGCAAGAGTTTTGGAAAGAGGGGCAAGTATGAAGTCTGTTGGGGATGAGAGAGCTTGGGAAGTGTCAGTTGTTGTTCGCTGATGATACAGCGCTGGTGGCTGATTCGTGTGAGAAACTGCAGAAGCTGGTGACTGAGTTTGGTAAAGTGTGTGAAAGAAGAAAGCTGAGAGTAAATGTGAATAAGAGCAGGGTTATTAGGTACAGTAGGGTTGAGGGACAAGTCAATTGGGAGGTAGGTTTGAATGGAGAAAAACTGGAGGAAGTGAAGTGTTTTAGATATCTATGAGTGGATTTGGCAGTGAATGGAACCATGGAAGTGGAAGTGAATCATAGGGTGGGGGAGGGAGCAAAAGTTCTGGGATCGTTGAAGAATATGTGGAAGTCGAGAACATTATCTCGGAAAGCAAAAATGGGTATGTTTGAAGGAATAGTGGTTCCAACAATGTTATATGGTTGCGAGGTGTGGGCTATACATAGAGTTGTGAGGAGGAGGGTGGATGTGCTGGAAATGAGATGTTTGAGGACAATATGTGGTGTGAGGTGGTTTGATCGAGTAAGTAATAATAGGGTAAGAGAGATGTGTGGTAATAAAAAGAGTGTGGTTGAGAGAGCAGAAGAGGGTGTTGTCGATGTGCTGTCAATGGATTGAACCAGGGCATGGGAAGCGTTTGGGGTAAACCATGAAAAGTTCTGTGGGGCCTGGATGTGGAAAGGGAGCTGCGGTTTCGGTGCATTATTACATGACAGCTAGAGACTGAGTGTGAACGAATGTGGCCTTTGTTGTCCTTTCCTAGCACTACCTCGCACACATGAGGGGGGAGGGGGTTTTTATTTCATGTGTGGCGGGGTGGCGTTGGGAATGAATAAAGGCAGACAGTATGAATTATGTACATGTGTATATATGTATATGTCTGTGTGTGTATATATATGTATACGTTGAGATGTACAGGTATGTACACTGGCGTGTGTGGACATGTATGTATATGCATGCATATGTGGGTGGGTTGGGCCATTCTTCTGTCTGTTTCCTTGTGCTACCTCGCTAATGCGGGAGACAGTGACAAAGCAAAATAAGATAATAAAAATAAATAATAAATATAGGTATATGTTGAAATGTATAGGTATGTACATGTGTGTGTATGGAGGTGTATGTATATACATGTGTGAGTGGGTGGGTTGGGCCATTCTTTCGTCTGTTTCCTTGTGCTACCTCGCTAACACAGGAGACAGCGACAAAGGATAATAAATATCAATAAAGTCTTTCTAATCAAAACCTCATATCTATCTTTTTTATAAGATTTGAGCCACCTCCCAAATAGGATCCAGCTTTAAAACTGATTAGCTCATCATTTTCATTCTTACATGCATGTAAAATTATCATGTCAGTATATTCTGTATTCTACGCGCTGCATCTTCTTAGCATTCTTCCTACCAGCTGTTGCACAAGAAAGGAAAGATGGCTAGGCAGATGCCCTTAGCTTTACCATCCTGTCACCATCTAAAATTGGTCATGATATTATCACTGTTCTCCAGTAAATAACAGTCATGAATCATCAAATCCCATTCTCTACCCTTCACAAGAATCCCATACAAATCTACCCTGCTCTTTTCCAGCAATAGGGACACTAATTCTCTAAAACAATAACAGTCACATATCAATGGTGCAATGTGCCAACTATGTTAATCATCAGACTTTTTCTACTAATTCTAAAAGTAATTTTCATTTATAAAACTGAAAATTCAGAATTATTAGGAATTTGGTTTGATCGAGTAAGTAATGTAAGGGTGAGAGAGATGTGTGGAAATAAAAAGAGTGCGGCTGAGAGAGCAGAAGAGGGTGTTTTGAAATGGTTCGGTCACATGGAGAGAATGAGTGGGGAAAGATTGACCAAGAGGATATATGTGTCAGAGGTGGAGGGAACGAGGAGAAGTGGGAGACCAAATTGGAGGTGGAAGGATGGAGTGAAAAAGATTTTGAGTGATAGGGGCCTGAACATGCAGGAGGGTGAAAGGTGTGCAAGGAATAGAGTGAATTGGAACGATGTGGCATACTGGGGTCGACGTGCTGTCAATGGATTGAACCAGGGCATGTGAAGCGTCTGAGGTAAACCATGCAAAGTGTGTGGGGCCTGGATGTGGAAAGGGAGCTGTGGTTTCGGTGCATTATTACATGACAGCTAGAGACTGAGTGTGAACGAATGGGGCCTTTGGTGTTTTTCCTAGTGCTGCCTCGCACACATGAGGGGGAGGGGTTGTTATTCCATATGTGGCGAGGTGGCGATGGGAACAAATAAAGGCGGACAGTATGAATTATGTACATGTGTATATATGTATATGTCTGTGTGTGTATATTTTTTTTTTTTTTTTTTTTGCTTTGTCGCTGTCTCCCGCGTTTGCGAGGTAGCGCAAGGAAACAGACGAAAGAAATGGCCCAACCCACCCCCATACACATGTATATACATACGTCCACACACGCAAATATACATACCTACACAACTTTCCATGGTTTACCCCAGACGCTTCACATGCCTTGATTCAATCCACTGACAGCACGTCAACCCCGGTATACCACATCGCTCCAATTCACTCTATTCCTTGCCCTCCTTTCACCCTCCTGCATGTTCAGGCCCCGATCACACAAAATCTTTTTCACTCCATCTTTCCACCTCCAATTTGGTCTCCCTCTTCTCCTCGTTCCCTCCACCTCCGACACATATATCCTCTTGGTCAATCTTTCCTCACTCATTCTCTCCATGTGCCCAAACCATTTCAAAACACCCTCTTCTGCTCTCTCAACCACGCTCTTTTTATTTCCACACATCTCTCTTACCCTTACGTTACTTACTCGATCAAACCACCTCACACCACACATTGTCCTCAAACATCTCATTTCCAGCACATCCATCCTCCTGCGCACAACTCTATCCATAGCCCACGCCTCGCAACCATACAACATTGTTGGAACCACTATTCCTTCAAACATACCCATTTTTGCTTTCCGAGATAATGTTCTCGACTTCCACACATTTTTCAAGGCTCCCAAAATTTTCGCCCCCTCCCCCACCCTATGATCCACTTCCGCTTCCATGGTTCCATCCGCTGACAGATCCACTCCCAGATATCTAAAACACTTCACTTCCTCCAGTTTTTCTCCATTCAAACTCACCTCCCAATTGACTTGACCCTCAACCCTACTGTACCTAATAACCTTGCTCTTATTCACATTTACTCTTAACTTTCTTCTTCCACACACTTTACCAAACTCAGTCACCAGCTTCTGCAGTTTCTCACATGAATCAGCCACCAGCGCTGTATC
Source organism: Panulirus ornatus (assembly GCF_036320965.1). Taxonomy (NCBI): domain Eukaryota; kingdom Metazoa; phylum Arthropoda; class Malacostraca; order Decapoda; family Palinuridae; genus Panulirus; species Panulirus ornatus. Next base: position 13,608,603 of record NC_092262.1, on the reverse strand, counting down.
ATCAGCGAACAACAACTGACTCACTTCCCAAGCTCTCTCATCCCCAACAGACTTCATACTTGCCCCTCTTTCCAGGACTCTTGCATTTACCTCCCTAACAACCCCATCCATAAACAAATTAAACAACCATGGAGACATCACACACCCCTGCCGCAAACCTACATTCACTGAGAACCAATCACTTTCCTCTCTTCCTACACGTACACATGCCTTACATCCTCGATAAAAACTTTTCACTGCTTCTAACAACTTGCCTCCCACACCATATATTCTTAATACCTTCCACAGAGCATCTCTATCAACTCTATCATATGCCTTCTCCAGATCCATAAATGCTACATACAAATCCATTTGCTTTTCTAAGTATTTCTCACATACATTGAGATGTATAGGTATGTATATTGTGCGTGTGTGGACATATATGTATATACATGTGTACGTGGGCGGGTTGGGCCATTCTTTCGTCTGTTTCCTTGCGCTACCTCGCTAACGCGGGAGACAGCGACAAAGCAAAATAAAATAAATAATAAATTTTTCAAAACTCAAGTTAATACTTGCAGAAATGTTTCCTGCTGAGAACTTATCACATAAAACCTTTTTACCATAAATAATATCAAAAACAGAAAGTATTTTTGCAAATGAATACAAGAATTACAAGCAAATTTGAAAAAAAAAAAAAAGCTTTTTGTAATGTATATCAATTGCAAAAACTAAGTGAAATTTATTAAGAAAATCAAGTTTTCCCTCTAAAAATTCTTAAAGATACTAAGAATGCATCTTTCAACTGTCAATAGCATTATGGAATACTTCATAAAATCAGTTTCTATTCACTGAATTTGTCTGATAACTCAGTTTCTTTCATAAAAACTTTTGTATATTGTATCATTCCTGATATTTGAGAATTAATTCAGTACAAAATGATTTTTGTCTAGCACATATTAATTTCGAAGACACTTATTCCATTTCACTTTCAAAATATTCTTCTATTGCTAGTGTAATTACATACTTTACCTAAATCACTTTTCATTATTTTGGAAACTAATTCTCTTTTATAAGAAACCGTCATACTATTAATAAGGTCAACATTTAGTTTAGTCCACTCAGAATTCAATCTAATACATCATATCCTTATAGACAACTGTACATTTTACTCTATGAAAAACATTTGAACACTGCATCATATTGATGCATTAAAGTATTAAAAATCATGAATAACTGAACTTCTTATCTAATGAAAGAACAAAGGCATATTGGGTGTGTCATCCATGAGCCAGAGCTAAGACTGTGATGATCCTTACCTATGAAGCGTTTCTGAGTAGTTGAGTTGGCCATAAGTGGATGGGGCCTCAGGGGAAGATTTGACACTCTCTTGACCTTTCTGGACCTAAAAGAGTCAAGGCCACTATAAACCTACTTAACATGCTTGGTATTTAAAGAGAAGACTTCACACTAGTCACAGGAAGGGTTCACGCATTGATGCATTTAGTTGCAATCTTGGAGCATTTAGAAATTTTCCTCCAAATGCAGTAGGTAAAATTCTTTAGAACAAATCTGTCTGGTGCAAAATCTATGAGTGATCCCTTCCCAGCCCCTTTATACTGTCACAGTACCTCTGCATGGTTTCATTGTAGTTCAGCTTGCTGTAGCTGGATGGAGTGGAAGTGGAGGGGTTGGATTCATAGCAACGGTCATCCTGATGAGGGGAAATCTCTCCCATAACGACTGAGCCTTGGTCCTGATTGGTGGGAAACTATGGCCACGTCAGATATCTCTAAAATATCCCACTATTTAAGCCCAGCAATTTGATAGCTTCTAACACAAAGCTTAAATAGTAACTTCATTATACCAGGCTTGTGTCAGCCCAGATATAAACACTAATAACAAATCATCAAACTAAGTTAATCTGTTACGTGCCACAAATGCATATTTTGTAGGTAAGAGCATTAAGTTATTTTGGGCTCAAGTTATAATCTAAAACTCATTGTGTTTGATGAATCTGCAAGTTTCCACATCTTAATGAAAACCCATGATATATTCCTAACCTTAAAATCTATTTAAGAGCAATCATCAACAATTTATGATGAATTCTACTAAATTATCAATAAACTCAAACAGTACCCATAACTTTCATAAACTAGTCCAATGCAAACGTAACAAAAAATACATTATATGACATTTCTGGTCATACACTAAAGTGATATATTTCTTATATGTAATATATGATCCTTGAAAAAAAAATAAAAAACTGGAGTTCTACCAGTATGTGCCTACAGATAATACGGACAAAAAGTGATCACTGTTTACCATAATAAAGAACAATGAATAACAAATTCATCCACATTTTGCTTCTGTGACACGCTACAATACAACACAACTAATATTATTGCAGCATCATTTACTGCACTCTTATTCTTTCTGATGAACTGTAAGAAAAGTCTACCTTATCAAATCAATTTGTTTCACATGACACGTGTAAACCTTTTTCAATCAAATTTCTTCAGTTTGGCACTTGACATAAAAACAGCAGCCAAAAATTACAGCAGTTCCTAGACAAATATAAACAATCAAATAAATGCATAAAATCAGGCCAAATGATAAATCAAATATCAAACTGTAATGCTGCAACAACAACAAGGTGAAGAGATTTCTACCTGGCACATAACAAAATACTAAAGTTGGAATAGTGTGTCACATATTAAATGATATCAACCACACAAAACACAGAGTAAGAGAAGTAAAAAGATTAGTAACAATGATATGTCTCTGCATCCTTACTCCTCAAAGTGAAGATTGTTTTCCTTAAATTCAGACAACAACTCATTCTTTTTTGTTTTCCATTCCTTTTCTTTGACTTCATACTTTTTCAAACAATTACTGGATGCTTCCCAAGCTGAGAACTTCAATATTTTTTGCTTTCATCCTTCATGCAATGCAAGCACTCATCAACTACTCCACTTATGAGAGAACAAATTCAATATGGAGAACTCTTTGACATATGTTATGAGTACTGATATGAGGCTTTGCAAGTTTGTTTGTGGAGCAGTACTGTGAGAAACAAGGGTATTTCTCACTGAAAGAAAATATAAACTATAAATATGTTACAGTAAATATTGTCAAATTTTGATTACCCACTTTAGTGACTGTATAGCACAAAAAAAATCAAAATTTTGCCTTACAACTGCAACAGATTGGAACACTAGAAAAGTGTTCCATGCAATTGCCTGCAGTGCAGCATTGTTACTGGGAGTCAAATAAGTTATATAAATTTTCAAGAAAATATCAAAAACATCTCTACTTAGTTCCAGAGCCAAAGGTGGAAATTCATTCAAGTTATAAGCCTTGTAAAGTTTCATATGGGACATAACTCACAAAAAAATCAAAGCTATAGTTATGGGTCTTATAACTTGAAATACTGGAAAACAATTACTTAAAAATTAAAAATACAGCGTGATGTGTCTGACCCGATCCTTCTGGGTTAGGTTTCATGAATCTTCACCAAAACAGAATGCAACTCCCAATAACAGAGGCACAGACAGATCACTAATGGCTAGATAATGGATGACGGACTGAAAGATGAAATATGGGCAAATGATGGATGACAGTATGAAAGGTGACCAATGGAAAAATAATGATGGCAATGGACAAAGCAGTCTTTTAAGTGTCTGCATTGCTATGCAGGCAACTCAAAATTGCAGAGAATTACAATGCAGTACATGTCAAACTGGGTGGTTCTGGTATCTAATACACCAGGATTTGTATTTTACACCTTCAAATACCTGTTTTCCATCCTTGATATAAAATTTTCCTTTCATAAAGTGACTGAAGTTCACTGTTCGGGCACCTAATTAAACTTATATAATTAATCATTTGTCTTCTCTCTGCCAGTCTTTCATCCTCTACTACACCATCAATCATACACTGCATTGCTTCAATGTGCTCTATCCCCTACATCCCTCACACCCTCCATATGTGCACACATAATTCATTCTCTTTCTCTTAGTAGTCTTCTCATATATTCTTCATGACAACAAGCTGATCTTCACATCCACTCCTAAAGTCACAATGCTCCTCCTTAATTAAATTTTGTTTACATATCACCATCCTCTCAATCACCACTCATCCATATACCTTCCCAGGAATACTCATCAGTCTTATTCCTTTGTAATTCAGACATTCGTATTAGGGCACTATTAATGAATTCTGCCTCTTCTTAGCCACCTAACCTTGAACAATACAAACATTCATGAGCCTGACTAACTAACCAATAACATCAACCTCTTTCTGAGAAACTTAGCAACAACCCCAACCACTCCTGCCATAATTCATCTTATGCATGGTTTTCATTACTTTCTTTTGGCCATACCATTTGCTAGAACTCTCTCACTTTGTAAGTCACCATGACCCAAACAAATAATTCTTCCACCATATCATCTAACATATTACTGACCCTTAAACAAATCATTCTTCCATCATATCATCTACCATATTACTGACCCTCAAAATACTTACTCCATCCCTTTTTCATTTCTTTCTTTGCTACCAAATCCCCATTTGCTCCCCATATTGTTGCTCCCATTTGTTCTCTTATTCTCCTCACTATATTTACCTTCTTCAAAAGCGTTTTCTTATTCTCTCTTGAGTTCATCAATAATATCTCACCCCATCTCTTAATTGCCTTTTTCTTCTGTTCTTGTACTTTCCTTAACTTGCTGACACTCTCTCTTGTATCAATAATATTTCCTTTAAACTTGTTTGCCATTTCCCATCTTAGTAAGGTAGTGCAGAGGAAAGATAACTGAGCTGTATGAAAAAAAACACTTAGCCCCTTCCTTTATTCATTCTTTTGGAGATTATAAATACTGGGGAGCTGGACTTCCAATTCTCTACTCCTACCTCTCTTAGTTACCTTGTGCAACATCCAGGAGATACATAGTTAGAATTCTTTCTCCCCAATCCTAAGGGACAATTCTTTTCCATACCTGTTTACCATTTCTCACTGTAATGATGCTATGCCAAAAACAGACAAATACAATGGCCTCACTTACTTGCATCCACTCTCTACCTGTTACGTAGAATGTATTGAAATCATAGCCCAACATACACAACCAAGCTCCACGGCCCAATCCACGGTTTCCCCTAACCACTTCATATGCCCTGGCTCAACCCACTAACAGCATGTCACCCCTTGTATACCACATCAGTCTAATGAATTCTATCTAATTCATATATCTTATCCTCTTGAATGTCCAAACCCCAATACCCTAAAGCCTCTTTCATTTCAACCTCCCATCTCCTCAGTCTTTCCCTCCCTCTTTCTCCCTCCAATTCAAAGTCATCGCTCATCCTTGCCACACCACTCCAGAATATCCATATTAGCTCTCTCAAACATAATACACTTCTACCCATCACTCTCTGTATCCACCCTCTTCTCTTCTTTTGCTTTCATAACCTAAGACTTGCATTCATACAACACTGCCGGGGCAACTATACCTACTATACTTTAACCACTTCATCCACACATTCTTCACTGCAATCAGGATCTTAGCCAACTTCCTGCCCTATGGCTTATTACAGCTCCATGGTTCAATGCAATACTAAATGCATACCCAGATATTTAAAACTCTCCACTTCCTACAAGTCTTGACCATTTAGGCTCACTTTTATACCATCCTGTCTCATCTGGCAACACTAAATTACCTAACTTTTGTTTGCATTCACTCTAAACTTTCACTAATTCCACTTAACTTTGTCACCCACATCTGGAATTTCTCCCTTGAGTCTGCCATCAAAGCCACTACACCTGTAAACAAGTGATTAAACTCTCATGACCTTAACCCAAGTATGCTGAGGACTTGCCCCTCACTCTAAGACACTTGCATTCACCTCTCACGTCACCATGATGACATCACACATCCTTGACAAAGGCCCAATTTTACAAAGAAATATTCATCCTCCTCCCTTCATAGTCGGACACATGCCTTACTGTCAAAGTAAAAATTCCTCACTGCATTCAATAACTTCCTATTTACATAACATATTCATATAAATTCAACTTGGTGTCTCTGTCAACCCTGTCATATGCTTCTACGGATTCATAATTTACACAAACAATCACCCTTTTCTCCAAATATTTCTTACACCTATTCTTTAAAGCAAAATCCCTGGGGACAGAGAAGATAATTGCTAACATATATTCTACTTGGAAAATGACTACAGGGGAGGGACAAGGTGCAGCAAATCCTCCCCATCTGTTCAGTATTCTCAATTTACAAGAGGAGAAATAGAGGAAAGTGCCAAGAAAAGATTTTTCCTCTCAACTCTCAATCATCTGTTCCTGACACTACTGCCATGCAAAAGTGAACAGGTATGAAAAAACAAAAAATTAAACCTTAATAACAACACTCTTTTAGTAACACTTAATATACTTACAGAGTTGGGATGAGTGGGTCCTAACAACACATTAACAGGATGATGGCTTCTCATTTTCTGCTGTGATGCTGTTCGCACTGCAGGACCGTTCTCATTCTTTTCCATGCTGTCTAGTTGGTCTACAATAGAGCTCATCATATGAGCCAGTGTTCTCCTCCTCATTTCTTGAGGCTCTTTACTTGGATCCTTGTATATGGCAACTGGCTGTAAAGAAAGAACATGAAGCTAGAACCAACCAGAAATAGGAAGCATAAATAAAAACATGGCTAATACCAAAAGAAAAATGGAAAGTTAATGCTGGCTTTAGATATACACAACACATGTACATAATTACCAGTTCCCATTCAGGTTAAAAAGTTTTTAAGTTTAAAATATCTAAAAAACTTATAAGGTTGCTATTGACATTAAATAATTTTCAATTAACCATACAATCTATCTTACCTCAGCCAATAATTCTATTATTTCATTTTGCACTTTCTGTGCTTCCTTTAAGACTTCTTCTGAAAATGGAGGAACAACCTTATCAGCTGGATCTAAGAATATTGCAATGTCACTGGGACCCTGTAATAAAAAAATTTTTTAATTGGACTGAGCATGAGAAATCATTACATATGTCAAAAACCCAAAAGTATATGTATCTTGAGACATGAAGATCTCTTCACTCTAAACAAAGTCTCTTCTAAAACCATTATCTGCATTCAATTCACTTAAATAAAACTGTATCTTTCATTAAAATCTACTAGGAGAATGAAAACATTTTCTCCAGTATATACAAATTATATCCTAAATCTCAAAGTGATAGCCAGCAATAATTACTTTATAATAAATATGAAATAAGCTACTATTAACTCACCTTTAACACTCTATGTTGGCCAATAATGGAATCAACTCTTTTTGTCCATGGATTGACAAAACATAACCATTCTGTCTGTAGAGTAACATAACTGCCATTGAAGGTACGAAATCTATAAGGTTTACTCCTGTGAGGTTTTCCCTGTTCCCTCACAACTGAAATAGACAACACTCTGTCAAAAATCAAAATCAAACAAAAACTGTGCTATAACATATATTCATAAATAAATTTTGCAATCTAATTGATTACTGACTAAATATTCATCACCAAATGAAAAAATCACCCTAGTTAATGGTATAAAATCTACTTATACAGGATTGTTACATAAATGATGCAGCCTGCTTAAAGGGTCTAGGATGGATTTCTTTATGCTGAAATTCTGATCCTTTCATAATGTAATCGTTATGTGAAAACAAGTTTTGTAACACTCATGAAAATAATCAATACTATAAAATATGTAAGTCATTTGTATTCTTAATTAAGGTCTTCGCTAATATATTATGACATTAGCAAACCTGTCATTATTCTTACATAAACGACCATTACATAAAATCTAAACAAAAGAGATCATCATTCCCTGACTTACTGGTTACTAGGACTTCTCAATTCAGGCGCAGAATATTAAAAAATAACTAAACAGATTTCCACGTGCCATGTAAAATTATTAGAATTTACTCCGACCCTCCACATGAAGGCATTTTAAGCCTACATAATTCCACTCACTGCTCTTAGATTTGATGTCAACCAAAGTATTATATAGAAAAAAATATTAAGTTCATTAAGTTCACTAGCAACTTTACCTCCACACATTACAGAAATCATTTAAATAAATGAAAAAGTCCCCCACACAACTAATCAATTTCTGTAACTGATTACACATTTGGAGATTAAACTGGTCAATAAATGATTTTCAGCTAAAATTTCTCATGGGTAACCCAAAGAATGTCAATGTCAGAAATAAAAAATAAATAAATATATAAGATTATGCATACTTCCCTTTACTTTGAGGACACTACTCTTCGTTACCTACACACATGAATGACCTGCCAAAAGGACTGGTCTCATAACTGAATCTGTTTGTGGATGATGTACAGGTTCCAAGAAGTAAAGGATGATCAGAATTGCACCAACTTAAATAAAAGCTTGGACACGTTCCAAAATTGGTCTGATATATGAAACCCAATTCAATTAAAGGCAAACTCATCAATGCGGGACAGTGAAAAAGAAATCTGAAAGCAAACATAATCTAGCAGGAAACAAGCTACAGGCATTTGAGCATGAGAGAGACTGTTGGTTGAAAATGCATCTAACCAATCTCCAGGAAAATTGGAATGGAGATAAAATGTTCTGGTGACTACATTCTTTATGATGGGCTTCAGTTAACTGAAATAAGATATGAAAACTTGACAGCTCTATTAAAGCTAAACAAAACGTAAACAAAATTCTCTCCCTAACAAGAAGCTAAGACAATTGCTGATATCAAATGGTAAAAGTATCCATCACAGGAGGGTTGCCACTACCTTTAATCAAGTCCTAATTACAAAAGTTCTCCCACATAGTCTCAAAATGAGCATTAAATATTAAATGAACTATCACCAAATAACAGGATTAAGTTATTTAACTCATTCATTCAAGATATCAAAGAAAATCCACAAAAAATCAAAGCAACTAGATGGTGTGATTACAAAACAATATAACATGATTATGTAAGCCCAACATTATATAAAAACAAGGGTTCATCTTTTTTTCTTTTTAAACTTTAAGTTTTATGAAGATATTCAAAAAGCCCATTCACCTTGGAATAGGAAGTACTCACAAGCATCAACCAAATACATTACTCAATCCTTGTCCAGAGACAAATGATTTCAAATGACTCAAAACCAGCTAAAGACACATAAAATTCTCTGGTGCTTTAAATGTACTCAAGTTAAATTTTGGTTACAAACAGAAGTAATTCATAAATGTCCCAACAAATAAACAAAAAATCCTCAAATCTAACTAAGAAGAAATTTTACTGGTATTCTATGGGCAAGGTCCTTCCATGAAAGACAAAAACTCTGATTAACCTGTCATCTCCAATACACAATCAAGCCTAGTTTATGTCCCTCAAGGTTGCCTAAGTATATAAAGTAAAGGACACTACACTCATGTGGCATACTGGAGAAAAGGACAGAAGAATATGTGAATGAATGAAGAGAAAATTGATAAAGTCAGCACCAAATAAATATGTGATGGATGATCAGAGTGAAATACTTCACAAGGGACCAGTTGAATAAGTACATAAAGAAATTTCGATGACTGAGATGCTTCAAGGATGTTCTACATGGACAAAACTACTCACAAGTAAAAACAGTACATCAATCATTGAATTACTAATTTTTGAAATAATGAAAATAATGATTCATGAAATGAGGTAACCCAAATATACAAAAACCATTTAAAAAATATGAGAATAAAGGGAAGAAAATTGGGATATAACATATTTTGGTTTTTTTTTTTAAATAGGGAACCATTTTGTGTACCAGCAAATCAACTTCAGAGTGCAAAAGGAAAATTATTTGATCTAACTCTCTTTTTTTTTTGATTTTCCAAAAGAAGGAACAGAGAAGGGGGCCAGATGAGGATATTCCCTCAAAGGCCCAGTCCTTTGTTCTTAATGCTACCTCACTGACGCGGGAAATGGCGAATAGTATGAAAGGAAAAAGAAAGTAAATATCACATTCCAAAATAACAAATGTATAATTACCCTCTTCATAAACAGATTTCAGAAGTGGTAGGTCCTCTGGGTGGTAACATTCAAAGACAGAATTTCCTGTGAGGTCCTGTGGTAAATGACCCAGGTAGGGGATGGCCTCAGGATCATACTCTGAGAAGTTGCATGATGCAGAGTGTCGAATGCTAAAGCTACCCATTGCTGGTGTCTCTTCAGGTACTGGCAAGTAAAGAATTATCCAAGTTAAAGTTGTTCAATTATAGTTTTATGACACAAATCTACAAGAAACAAGGAACTCCGTGCAATCAATTTCAACCCTGAATAAACTATGGCAACTGATTTTGATGAAAAAAAAATCAGTCTTTTCAAATTACTGTGAAATTGATAAAATTCAGCATCTCAGAAAATTATGATACTTTTAACAAATTCAGTAGCCCTCACAACTTATGTCACCCAAACCACACCTAGGACAACAAGGATTTTTTTCGATGGGTGGCTTCCCATTCACATTTCCATCCGCAGCAACTAACCACTACATATCTTTTTCTTTTTTTGACATCTGTACAATGTGAAACCAATAACTGGCTCCCTACTTATGGACATATATCCATACCCTGAGTGTTCCTAGACTCCACTTGCAAGTGGTAGCATCATTAGTCACCTTCAACAAGGCAGTATTGCCATCATAGGACAGAAAGGAGTATGGCCCTTATATCTCAAAGGAGCCCATCTCACCCTGCTCCCAAATAGGGTGGAGCCCTGAAGCAGTAAGAGCTCCCAAAAAGGTTCTGAGGTTGCATAAGTGACTAACTATCTATGTTTTGTTACATTACGAAAATGTCACCAATGCCTTTCTAAATAAATCATCCAGGAAGTCAACACAATAATTCACTCTAAATAAATCATCCAGAAAGTCAACACAATAATTCAAAGTAAATTGTATGCTATAAAATCACGGTGTGTTAAAATGACTGACAAAACACATTTTTTTTTTTTTTTTTTTTTTTTTTTTTTTTTTTTTTTTTTTATACTTTGTCGCTGTCTCCCGCGTTTGCGAGGTAGCGCAAGGAAACAGACGAAAGAAATGGCCCAACCCCCCCCCCATACACATGTACATACACACGTCCACACACGCAAATATACATACCTACACAGCTTTCCATGGTTTACCCCAGACGCTTCACATGCCTTGATTCAATCCACTGACAGCACGTCAACCCCTGTATACCACATCGCTCCAATTCACTCTATTCCTTGCCCTCCTTTCACCCTCCTGCATGTTCAGGCCCCGATCACACAAAATCTTTTTCACTCCATCTTTCCACCTCCAATTTGGTCTCCCTCTTCTCCTCGTTCCCTCCACCTCCGACACATATATCCTCTTGGTCAATCTTTCCTCACTCATTCTCTCCATGTGCCCAAACCATTTCAAAACACCCTCTTCTGCTCTCTCAACCACGCTCTTTTTATTTCCACACATCTCTCTTACCCTTACGTTACTTACTCGATCAAACCACCTCACACCACACATTGTCCTCAAACATCTCATTTCCAGCACATCCATCCTCCTGCGCACAACTCTATCCATAGCCCACGCCTCGCAACCATACAACATTGTTGGAACCACTATTCCTTCAAACATACCCATTTTTGCTTTCCGAGATAATGTTCTCGACTTCCACACATTTTTCAAGGCTCCCAAAATTTTCGCCCCCTCCCCCACCCTATGATCCACTTCCGCTTCCATGGTTCCATCCGCTGACAGATCCACTCCCAGATATCTAAAACACTTCACTTCCTCCAGTTTTTCTCCATTCAAACTCACCTCCCAATTGACTTGACCCTCAACCCTACTGTACCTAATAACCTTGCTCTTATTCACATTTACTCTTAACTTTCTTCTTCCACACACTTTACCAAACTCAGTCACCAGCTTCTGCAGTTTCTCACATGAATCAGACACCAGCGCTGTATCATCAGCGAACAACAACTGACTCACTTCCCAAGCTCTCTCATCCCCAACAGACTTCATACTTGCCCCTCTTTCCAGGACTCTTTTGCATTTACCTCCCTAACAACCCCATCCATAAACAAATTAAACAACCATGGAGACATCACACACCCCTGCCGCAAACCTACATTCACTGAGAACCAATCACTTTCCTCTCTTCCTACACGTACACATGCCTTACATCCTCGATAAAAACTTTTCACTGCTTCTAACAACTTGCCTCCCACACCATATATTCTTAATACCTTCCACAGAGCATCTCTATCAACTCTATCATATGCCTTCTCCAGATCCATAAATGCTACATACAAATCCATTTGCTTTTCTAAGTATTTCTCACATACATTCTTCAAGGCAAACACCTGATCCACACATCCTCTACCACTTCTGAAACCGCACTGCTCTTCCCCAATCTGATGCTCTGTACATGCCTTCACCCTCTCAATCAATACCCTCCCATATAATTTACCAGGAATACTCAACAAACTTATACCCCTGTAATTTGAGCACTCACTCTTATCCCCTTTGCCTTTGTACAATGGCACTATGCACGCATTCCGCCAATCCTCAGGCACCTCACCATGAGTCATACATACATTAAATAACCTTACCAACCAGTCAACAATACAGTCACCCCCTTTTTTTATAAATTCCACTGCAATACCATCCAAACCTGCTGCCTTGCCGGCTTTCATCTTCCGCAAAGCTTTTACTACCTCTTCTCTGTTTACCAAATCATTTTCCCTAACCCTCTCACTTTGCACACCACCTCGTCCAAAACACCCTATATCTGCCACTCTGTCATCAGACACATTCAACAAACCTTCAAAATACTCATTCCATCTCCTTCTCACATCACCACTACTTGTTATCACCTCCCCATTTACGCCCTTCACTGAAGTTCCCATTTGCTCCCTTGTCTTACGCACCCTATTTACCTCCTTCCAGAACATCTTTTTATTCTCCCTAAAATTTACTGATAGTCTCTCACCCCAACTCTCATTTGCCCTTTTTTTCACCTCTTGCACCTTTCTCTTGACCTCCTGTCTCTTTCTTTTATACTTCTCCCACTCAATTGCATTTTTTCCCTGCAAAAATCGTCCAAATGCCTCTCTCTTCTCTTTCACTAATACTCTTACTTCTTCATCCCACCACTCACTACCCTTTCTAAACAGCCCACCTCCCACTCTTCTCATGCCACAAGCATCTTTTGCGCAATCCATCACTGATTCCCTAAATACATCCCATTCCTCCCCCACTCCCCTTACTTCCATTGTTCTCACCTTTTTCCATTCTGTACACAGTCTCTCCTGGTACTTCCCCACAAAACACATACACACAGTAAAGATTCAATCAGCATAAACCAACCACCCTTCCAACCCCTCTTAAACTCTAATCTTTAACCAAACATTCACACATTTGAAACAATCATCTCTCAGTTATGTAAAAGATATATCTCTTGTCTGTGTTCTACACATCATGCATCCCTCAATCAATGCAAACACATGCTCATTACATCATAAAACCCTTCATGCACAAGACGCAACTTCAATGCTGAAGAAAACACTTAATCATCAAGTATCCTGCACTCACCCCACAATTAGGAACTAAATGTCACCATACATTTTGATCTATGGTTTTATCCCATGAACATGGCCTAGCTTTCTGAGTGTTGCAAAAGCTCTAAAGATGGGGATCCAGGGCAGGAAGGTAAGTTACGATATTCATTCAAATAATATAATGGATCAAATGCATGCAAAAATACAACTTTTGTGGGAATCAATTTTAAAGAACAAGGATCCTCAACTATAACCTTGCAGCTTGCATAAAGGGATCCTCACCTACAACCTGCCAGCTTGCATTAGTTAACATGCTGTTGCATTTTGTCTTACATGAAGAATTGAAGGACTAACTATAAGGCATATATCAATGCATTATTAATAAATCGTAAGTGGTAACATAAATTATCAGAGTCATCAAAAGATATGGTTAAAAATATGTTAGCTAAAAATACAATGGCCTTAAAGAACAGTAACCAAGCTTAGAAAGTCCAAAAATCTCTAAGTCAGATTCTAAGGCGACTTACCTGTGTAAACGCTCTTTATGGGAATGACTTCTATTAGCAGAAGAGAGGAGTTGGGTCCATAAGTTGATGCAGTCTCATCTGTACATGTGGCATCATGGAATTTCAAATTCATCTTGCATGGCTTATAGTGAGTGCGCTTATTGCGAACTCCATACCCTGATGTCTTCAGGCCGTGGTATACTCTCATCCGACAAAAAAATGATTTACCATAATTATCTGTAAAACCAAATATCTTCTTCAAATCACATTATCACAACAATATATATGTAAAGTACATTTCATGTATTACATTGCTAATTATCTGATATACTGTGAGGTAATGGTATTAAATTGCTGACCTTGCTTAAAAGCTTCATCAGAACTGTTGATAACTATTCATCTATCAATCTATATCTCAGACTCTCATTACTTTTGTGAACTCCCTGAAGGGGGTGGTCAATGCAATAAGTCTCTATAACAGGCGAACTTCAGTCCTGCTATTGATAACATGTACAAGAAAACTAAAGTGACTCAAAACGAAAGTTTTATGAGCTTAAATCATCTACCTGGAACAAAAGCACTCATGAAGAATATGACTATGTTGCAAGTTTTCAGGAATAAATACTAATCTAAATCAAATTCAAGAGAATCAATATAAAACCCTGAAGAACCCTGTGTGTGAAAAGCATACAATCCTTACCAATGCAAATGTTACATCAAACTCTGCACTGACATAATTGCACACGTATACTTCAAATTATGGAAAAATATTTGAAAATACTAACATATGGAAAAAATAGTAAACATTAAATTTGGACTGTTGGGTGTTAAGTGTATACAATATCTACAATTACAATGTGGCTAAAAACCTATTCTATTCAATTTACAAGAACATTAAGAACTACCAAACAGTCCACTGCACAAGTAAATTTAAATTTAAATTTAAAAAAAATTAAACTCCCATGACCATTTTCATGTCATAACCCTTCCTACATGACACTCCAATTGATAAGCATATGTGGAAATGTGTTGGGAGGAGATACACATTAAGTGAGGGGGTTAAACGCATCTGGAGATCCAATCCCCTCTTGTTCTTCTTCATGTCATCCTATACCAATGAGTCAAATTAGGTGATGACGGTCAAGAAATGTAGAAACATATAAGAAATGAATACACATTAGATGGGGGATTCAGCCCCACCTCAGGGGTCCACTTCCAACCCCTGACCTTCTTCATGCCATCCCATATCACTGTGTTAAGTAAGGTGCTGGGTGACAAATGTAGAACATATCAGGAAGGGATTACAGGTGGAAACCAGCCCCTCTTATAAAATTTGATGGAGGATCCAAAACCCTAACCCTTCATGAAATTCCTCATATCCTTTTGTATCAATAATTCCTCATAGCCTCCTGTATCACTGTATAATGCTCAGTGCTGACTGATCAAAAAATATTGAATCATTCAGAACAGATATCCATTAGATAGGGAGGGTTCATCTCTCTCAGGTGACTGTCTCCCTATTAATCTCCCTCATGTCATCTACTTTCAATGTGTTAAGTCTGCTGATGACAGATCGAAAAATACATGTCAAATCTGGTGCTGATTATCAAAATGTGCGGAAAATTTTCTGAGGAAGCAAAACACCCCTCCCACACCATAAAATTAGAACACCTTCCTCATGACTTCCTGCATCACGCTGTCAAGTTTGGTAATGACTGATCAAGAAACATGGAAACATACAAGGAACAAACACAAACTTAATAAGTTGTGTGACAGTGAAAAGAATGTTCAAGAAGATGGGGCCCAGTTAGTGTAAAACTCCCTCCCAGTACAGTACAAATAGGAAATTACATTTATCAGTATATCTATATAGATTAGGCTAACATCCTGGGAACTTAATGGTTCCAGCCATATTCCAAATTTACCTTAGTCCGTCTTCTTTCTGTTCACTGCTAATAACTCCAAATCTGATCTACCAATGGAACTGGTAACAATTCTAATAATGATACGAAGTAAACAGATATGGGTTTGATATATGGCAAATTGCTGAAACTAAACTGTTGCAGGGATGCTTAATTACTTATCAATGACACCACAAATAATATATTTTTTCCATACCATGTGCGTAATTTTGGTTATGAAATCTAAAAATTAATGTGTCAATAAAATCCTTCCCAAAATCAGATGTTGCAAAAATCCAAAATATACAAACTTACATCAGAATTTCTATGCGTTACAAGAGCAATATCATGGCATAGATATAATATCATTTTACAGGAAAAATCTATACAAAATGATATGCAGAATCCATTATATCAATAACGTAAAAGCAAAAGATTTTCATATGTTTCTATCAAGTTAATAGAAGTTCCAGAGTTCTGACTACTGGATTAGATGAAAAAGTATATATCCATATATATGAAATCTTTGGCAAAATAACTAATTTCTAAAAGCAATGTTATAGACTAAATCAACATTTTACCTTTGATTGAATCACTTCTAAATGGCATATTCAATCCATGAATAATCTTGGATGATAGGTTTATGGAATCCTTTGGGTAGACAAAGTCAATAAAAGACTGCCCAATGAGCATATCTTTAGGGAAACCGAGGACATCAGTAATGGCTGGAGAGACTTGGAGCACTGTTCCATCTTGGACACTTATCGCCACTGTGAAACCACGCTGAAAACAAAAGACATTTATAGTTTTGGAGATGATTAATCTAAACCAAAAGTGACCCTACTATCAATAATTGCAAAAAGTGGCCACAGGATTGAGATATTTTACTTACCTCTTGATAAGTCTTTGAAGTCCTAAAAACTAAGAATAGCCCTATTTCATACCATATCCAACCTAAACTATCAAAACTATGATGTATACTAGCACCTATTTAGATCAGTATCGCACTGTCACAAAGCAAAGATGCTATGTGGCTTACCACCTGAGCAGGTTAACATTATCCCAAACTTCATTGTTACACAATTATCATAAAATCACTTTAGCTCCACAGTCAAACTTGTTACCTGACTTAACACAGCTAACCTTTGCCTACCCTCCTTCTCTCCACAAATGATCTCATACGACACTTGGGCAACCTGCCACAACCACAAGAGTAGCAGCCCTCATCACTACAACATTAAACCAAGAAGTTTCATTCTTTTTCCCATTAAATCAAAGCTTCTTTGTCTCCTCTTTAACATCAAAACCTATTCATCCTTATGCTGACATTTCCTGAATACATAAACTCATTTCTTCTCCATTCCTTTCTGAAACTCAAACTCTTTCTCATACTGAACACATCTCTCCTACATCGGACCTATGCAACATCTCTGGGTAACCAATTAGCTGGATAAGACACATTATTCTTTAACACTCAAAAGCATAAATGAGTTTTCTCAATATCAGAGTAGCTTTGACTTTGTCACCTTTTAATCAAAAGAATCTTTCACATCCAATAAGAAAACCGCGAGTGAAATCAGGAGATATGTAATGTCAGCTGTTTTGATAAAAAGCTTCTTTCTCTGGAATGCAATAAGCATCACTTCCAAATATAACAAGTGTGGGTTTTTTCAGATGCTGAAACCAAGTATCTGAAATGAAATTTTCCTATTTTCAAAATTTCATTACCACACATAAATATCTACCTTTAAAAAGCTGCTCAGATGGAAAACTTAATCTACTTAATATCCCTAAAAAGAAAAAAAGTCAATCAGAATAAAAATGCAAATTTACACAAATGAAAGATAAAACAAAAGCATCATTACTTACAGCACTCTTGAAGCTCTTGAGGAATGCAGCCACATCATGAGTGTCTCGTGGCAATTGTATTAGATCTGGACTAGCAAAGGGAACACCTGCAAGGGGAAAAAACAATGAAGAAAATGTGTAAAGGAATAAATGAAAATGAAAATGCAGAAGCCTCATAAAAGTAGTCTAAAAGTTATTTTTTTTTTTTTTTGCTTTGTCGCTGTCTCCCGCGTTTGCGAGGTAGCGCAAGGAAACAGACGAAAGAAATGGCCCAACCCACCCCCATACACATGTATATACATACGTCCACACACGCAAATATACATACCTACACAGCTTTCCATGGTTTACCCCAGTCGCTTCACATGCCTTGATTCAATCCACTGACAGCATGTCAACCCCGGTATACCACATCGCTCCAATTCACTCTATTCCTTGCCCTCCTTTCACCCTCCTGCATGTTCAGGCCCCGATCACACAAAATCTTTTTCACTCCATCTTTCCACCTCCAATTTGGTCTCCCTCTTCTCCTCGTTCCCTCCACCTCCGACACATATATCCTCTTGGTCAATCTTTCCTCACTCATTCTCTCCATGTGCCCAAACCATTTCAAAACACCCTCTTCTGCTCTCTCAACCACGCTCTTTTTATTTCCACACATCTCTCTTACCCTTACGTTACTTACTCGATCAAACCACCTCACACCACATATTGTCCTCAAACATCTCATTTCCAGCACATCCATCCTCCTGCGCACAACTCTATCCATAGCCCACGCCTCGCAACCATACAACATTGTTGGAACCACTATTCCTTCAAACATACCCATTTTTGCTTTCCGAGATAATGTTCTCGACTTCCACACATTCTTCAAGGCTCCCAGAATTTTCGCCCCCTCCCCCACCCTATGATCCACTTCCGCTTCCATGGTTCCATCCACTGCCAGATCCACTCCCAGATATCTAAAACACTTTACTTCCTCAAGTTTTTCTCCATTCAAACTTACCTCCCAATTGACTTGACCCTCAACCCTACTGTACCTAATAACCTCGCTCTTATTCACATTTACTCATAACTTTCTTCTTTCACACACTTTACCAAACTCAGTCACCAGCTTCTGCAGTTTCTCACATGAATCAGCCACCAGTGCTGTATCATTAGCAAACAACAACTGACTCACTTCCCAAGCTCTCTCATCCACAACAGACTTCATACTTGCCCCTCTTTCCAAAACTCTTGCATTCACCTCCCTAACAACCCCATCCATAAACAAATTAAACAACCATGGAGACATCACATACCCCTGCCGCAAACCTACATTCACTGAGAACCAATCACTTTCCTCTCTTCCTACACGTACACATGCCTTACATCCTCGATTAAAACTTTTCACTGCTTCTAACAACTTGCCTCCCACACCATATATTCTTAATACCTTCCACAGAGCATCTCTATCAACTCTATCATATGCCTTCTCCAGATCCATAAATGCTACATACAAATCCATTTGCTTTTCTAAGTATTTCTCACATACATTCTTCAAAGCAAACACCTGATCCACACATCCTCTACCACTTCTGAAACCACACTGCTCTTCCCCAATCTGATGCTCTGTACATGCCTTCACCCTCTCAATCAATACCCTCCCATATAATTTACCAGGAATACTCAACAAACTTATACCTCTGTAATTTGAGCACTCACTCTTATCCCCTTTGCCTTTGTACAATGGCACTATGCACACATTCCGCCAATCCTCAGGCACCTCACCATGAGTCATACATACATTAAATAACCTTACCAACCAGTCAATAATACAGTTACCCCCTTTTTTTAATAAATTCCACTGCAATACCATCCAAACCTGCTGCCTTGCCGGCTTTCATCTTCCGCAAAGCTTTTACTACCTCTTCTCTGTTTACCAAATCATTTTCCCTAACCCTCTCACTTTGCACACCACCTCGACCAAAACACCCTATATCTGCCACTCTATCATCAAACACATTCAACAAACCTTCAAAATACTCACTCCATCTCCTTCTCACATCACCACTACATGTTATCACCTCCCCATTTGCGCCCTTCACTGAAGTTCCCATTTGCTCCCTTGTCTTACGCACTTTATTTACCTCCTTCCAGAACATCTTTTTATTCTCTCTAAAATTTAATGATACTCTCTCACCCCAACTCTCATTTGCCCTTTTTCTCACCTCTTGCACCTTTCTCTTGACCTCCTGTCTCTTTCTTTTATACATCTCCCACTCAATTGCATTTTTTCCCTGCAAAAATCGTCCAAATGCCTCTCTCCTCTCTTTCACTAATACTCTTACTTCTTCATCCCACCACTCACTACCCTTTCTAATCAACCCACCTCCCACTCTTCTCATGCCACAAGCATCTTTTGCGCAATCCATCACTGATTCCCTAAATACATCCCATTCCTCCCCCACTCCCCTTACTTCCATTGTTCTCACCTTTTTCCATTCTGTACTCAGTCTCTCCTGGTACTTCCTCACTGGGGATAGGGGAGAAAGAATACTTCCCACGTATTCCCTGCATGTCGTAGAAGGCGACTAAAAGGGAAGGGAGCGGGGGGCTGGAAATCCTCCCCTCTCGGTTTTTTGTTAATTTTCCAAAAGAGGGAACAGAGAAGGGGGCCAGGTGAGGATATTCCCTCAAAGGCCCAGTTCTCTGTTCTTAACGCTACCTCGCTAACGCGGGAAATGGTGAATAGTTTGAAAGAAAGAAAGAAAGATATATATATATATATATATATATATATATATATATATATATATATATATATATATATATATATATATATATATATATATATATATATATATATTTCTCTTAATGCTTAACATTTTCCATATAAATGGGTTGCATCATGAAGACAATTAAACCCTAGAGGAAAAAATCCTCGCCTGACTCCTTCTTCTGTTCTTTCTTTTGGTAAGTAATACAAGTAGGAAGAATTTCCAGTACCCTTGATTCTGCCTTTCTTAACTGCCTTCTAGGCCAAGCAGGAGATTAAATAGGCTGTATTATTTCTGTGCTATCCCCAGAGAAAAAAGAAAAAAAAATTAGTGAGCAAGTAAAATCTTACAAGACAAAACTTGCATCATCAGCCAAAGCTTTATGTCTCTATATCTAGCTTTACTTACAAAATGACACACAATTCTATATGGCTCAGGGATGAAACTGGATTGAAAGCATCACAGAAAATCATCAGCCTGTAGTGCTACAGGTGCTATGTTATAACCTTCCATGAGTGTAAAATATACGACAGAATACCAATCATCAAAACAGAGAATGTAAAAATTTTAACATGATCTAAAATATCTTAAGACTAATGAATTTCTATGTGGCATGTAAATTCGAGGTAACAGAATCACAGTACTGCCATTTAAGGAGAACTATAATGCTTTTAACAAACTACAAACATACACTAATAAAGTTGCTATACACATTTAAGATGAAACCTACAACCTGAACTATCTACTCTAGAAAATCACGAGACAAAGGGTCCAGTTATGAACTAAAGTCCTCACAGATGCCAAAATCTACCTTCCAGATATCTAAATGAATATTCTGCTACCAATTATCACTCATACAGACAATCCTAGGCAAACTAAGTATAAGCTTGGTAAATTCACAGTTTTGGTAACATGTATAAATTCATTCACTCAAAACCCTCTTAAAAGAGTGAAAGCATATCAAAATTATCAAGTTCATTACCTTGCTCTGCAGAACGTTCCTTGATCTTTCTGATATAATTAAGTGCCTGAGTATAAACAAGGGTTGGCTGGTCAGTCCGATCATCTCTGTCATTGGTATGGCAACTGAACGATGAAGCACTCTCATCAATTCCAGTCACTATACCTGTAGTGGAAAAATGGGAGGAATTAAATACTTATCACATTGATATTCATATACTGTACACTAAGATCTTAAGAATTCATTTCTATAAATATGTCTAGCATAGTCTCTCCTTCCTATCACCACCTAAAACAAATGGGTACAAGATAGCTAAGGCAGAAATACACTGCCACTTAAAATCTATTTACTTTCCTTTGAATCCCTCACAAGATATCTCATATCTAATCTTATCAAATACTTCACATACAAAAAATAATTCTCAGTCACTACACTACTGCAATTTTCTCTTAAACTCTTCATGTTAATTAAAAACTTTATGCCAAACGTTTTTTCTAAAACACTTTATACCAAACATTTTTTCTAAAACAATTTATACCAAAAATTTCTTATCACACACTTCTTAATAAAAAAATTTCCTCAGGCACTTCATATCAATAATTTACTTTCTGATTACATCATTCTAACATACTCTTTTTCTCCGACATTTATACAAATTATCATTATGTTCATTTTTTCCAACTTACTATTAGCAGTCTCACTAGCCAGTCTAGGGTCATGTTCCTCAGTTCTTGTCTTCTCCTTCTCTTTATCTTTGATTTCTTCCTTGAACTTTTCTGCTTTCTCCTTCAGCAGCAGTTTATCAGTCTTCTCCTTTGGCTTCTTTCTTTTATGGTCTTTATGTTTTACCTCCTTTAATCTATTTTCACTACTGTAAGAAGAAGAATATAAAGATATCTACTATCAGTTACTTTCTACACATCAAAACAGTGCCATGCTATCATATACATACTATACTTAATGTAGAAGAGGCATCTAGATGCAAAAGCCTCTGAAAAAGGGATCCTGAGTAACACATCAATCCCCTCAAAAGAGGTACTGTGGCAATCATGGATAAATATGTTTATACATATATGTTAATGGACTCTGCCTGCTTGAGGTTATACAGTGAGTAAAAATTCACCTTTAGTAAAACTGTATCATCATCATCATACGAAAAAGATTAGTCTCATCAAAGAACTCATGTCAAAGGAGTCTATTCTGTCCCTACTACTGAGTATAATGCAACTTTGATGCAATAAAAGTCACTGGATGGGGTTCCTGAGGTTATAGCCCCAGGGCCCCTTTGTGAAAAGGAATACCAAGACAGGAATGGCAAAAGGTGAAAGTAAACAAACTAAGGAGAGTGGATGAGAAATGAGAGGTATTTAGGAAATCAATGTTTCCATGTGTGAGATAAGTGTGTAATATGCATAAGGTGGGATGTGAGCATGTGAGAAAGGGTAGTGTAGTGGTAAAATGAGGAAATTAAGTTGTTAGTGAGAAGGAAAAGACAGTTGTATGGACATTACCTACAAAGGAGTGTGTGTGATTTGAAAATGTACAAGAGGGATTGACAGGTGAAGAGGAAGTGTAGGGACAGAAAAAAAGGGGGCAAATGAACATTGGATTGAGAGAATTGGCAAACTTCAGGAAAAATAGGAAAACATTTGGAAGGAGGTGAATAATGTAAGGAAAACAAGAGGTCACTTGGGAGTACCAGTGATGGAAGCAGATGGGGTGAAGAGATGAAGTGAGTACTGGGACATGGAAGTAAGCAAAGCGAGATTGAGCCATGACAAGTTATGTATTGGAAAAAGAAGAGGTGATGAAAACCTTGCACCATAAGATGAAGTGTGGCAAAGCAACTGGAGTGGATGAGATTGTACTTGAATTTCACACTGACACTGACAGGTTAGTTAGGATCTTAAATGAATGTATGGCTCAAAATGAAGTCCCTTTGGATTGGTAAAATGGCTGTAAAATGCTACTGTATAATAAGAAGGGGGAACAAAAGTCAATCTTCAAATCAGAGATGCAAGTCTGTTGAGTAAATCTGGCCCTTTTGAAATGGGTGGAGGTTAGCAATGGAGTGCCAGTGGGTTTGTTCTGAGATCATTACTCTTGACCTTCATGAATGACTTGCCAGAGGGTATGGACTCTTACCTGAATATGATGCCCGATAATGCAAAAATCAGTAGGGAAGTGAAGAGCTGAGATAATTACATTAACGTATGAAGGGATCTATATGGTCTCCATAGTCATTTCTGATACGTGGTTGATGAAATTCAAACTGAGTATATATATAAAGTAATGTGGATGAAGCACATGGATAGCATGCCTTATTACAAGCACTTTCTAACAGGATTTAAGCTTCAAGAATCTTGCGTGAGAGGGTCTTGGGGCTGATATCTGATGACACCATTCACCACAGTCCTACATTACAGGAATAGTGAAGAGAAAACTGTCTCCTCGCAGATTTCAAAAGCTTTCATTGATTCATTCAACAAGTTCTTCACATTGTACATACAACCAAAACTAGAATATTCCTCACATGTTTGGTCACCAGATCTAAAGAAGCACAAAGATTTAATACAAAAGGACCAAAGGAGGGCAACAAAGATGGCAATTACCAAAGAAAGCTGAGTTAAAGAGAAAGGTCTGAAGCCTTAAATCTACCCATAATGAGAGTTAAGAATAACACGTGACCTAACTGCAATCTGTAACTTTAAACCAAACTGATGATGTAGACAGTGAACAGTTCTTTGAAAAATGTAAGGACAGGAAAACCAAAGGACTTAATAAATTAAGCATGAAACTTGTTTAAAAAGATATTAAAGAAATACTTTTATAGGATAAGAGTGCTGAATAAATGGAATAAACAAAACAAGGATGTGGTAAACATATATAAATTTGAAAGGTTATAAGTTAGTAGAGAATGTTCACAAGATGAAACTCCACGAGTTTAAAACCCACCTCCCCAAACAGACAATCACAAATAATTACAAAAAAGTAAGTACACAAACACACAACACTTAACTCACCTAAAATCTGCATTATCACCGAAACCACTGCTGTGACTAGAGCCACTGTTCACACTTTTGCTGCCACTGTAACTGTTCACACTTTTACCACCACTGTAACTGCTGCAAGAAAATACAAATCATCAGGTATTTCTGAACACTAAATGATATGCTATAATACAATTCAACTCACTGGGAAGTAAAATAAAAATAACTTACACAAGTATATCTTCCTAAACTGAAAGTCTCTATAACCTTTCATTTGAGGACCTGCCAGTGTCTGGGTTTTGTATGGGTTATAGCAAAGACAGAATGACACCATTCCAAGCAGTGCACATTCTATCCAAATGATGCAATTAATAATGCACAATCTTTCTCCCCAAACCTGAGATGTACCTCAAACCCAGACATAACTGTCAAATGTTTGATTAGATATAAAAAGTCAACTATATGCAGTTCCTGCTTCACATCTTAATGATATGTATCCTAGACACAAGAAAAATGCATAATTTGGTAAGATTAGATTTTACATATAAATAATTTGGATCATCTTCCTTGATGATGAGTGCTTACTTACCATACACTTATTCATACTGTTTTTTGTGTCATGTGTATCTCTTTTATTTCTCTTTAAGATGTTTTCCAATGTTCACTGGGCTAAGACAGCTTACATATCTATTGGCAAAGAACAATAGCTGCTCTCTAACAAAATGAAAGGTTTCATCCTCATCCCATATAAAGATAAGAAAATAAACACTGATCAAACTGAAAACATTTAATATTTTCTTCATACAGAAATACCTAATGATGTTAATATCAAGCTTTCAACAACTAGAGATCGTTTCGCAAACACAAGATGATAATTAGGTCATCATGTATGTATTTCATACAACATAAAGTAACCAATATCTGAAAGAATGATTAATTTGAAACACATTTCTACAGTGGCTTCCAGAACATGACTATGCAAGCTAATAATGCTCATATTCTAGACTCCTGAGCCAACCTGCAGTGTGCAAATAACACCATGCAACATACAGCAGGTGACCAACAGGTTACTGGCTTATGGGTAGCATAAAAAATGGTCAAAAATGCCTATCTTGTCATCAGCACCAGTTCTGATTCCATTGTTCCCATCTGCTTCTGTATAGGATTCCTGTAAGCTATTCTGTTTTTGTACTGTCGTTACCTGAGACCTCACTATTGTTCTAGTCATGCAGGTGTGCATTTTTTTTCGGTAGGCTGATCTTACGAATATCAACATATTCTCAGGAGAATTCCAGGGAGGGAACTTGTTCCTCATTCTCCATAGTCCACTCACAGCCTCGTAAATGTTATACAGAGTGACGGTTTTGCCAATCTCAGGTTTGAGTGGAAGCAAGGAGAGGAGCAAGAAATGGTGGTGGTATATATACTATACATCCTGTACAAAAAATGACAAAAAAGAGGATAACTGAAAAAGCTCTAAACAAAGCAAGAAAGATATGCAAAAAGAATATGAGGTTATCTAAAAAAAATACACATAAAAAGCATGTTTAAAATATTGGAACCCTTTACAACATTAAGCTGTAAAAAGAAGTGTGTGCGTCTCTTTGCCGGAGATAAATCATAAATATAAATAACATTATCCTTAAATATATGTTTACAAAATTCAGAGATTTCAGACACACAAACACAAAAAAATCAGTAAAAAAAAAATCTAAATTGAAGCTGTAAGTAAATGGTAACCTTAAGAACAAGCTGTCACCGCCATGAACACTGCTATAAAATGCTGCTGCTGAAAAAAAAACTCAAGACTGTTATGACATTACACAAAAAGTCTACTCACAGATCCCCCTAACCCCAAAAACCATAACACCAATAAACAAATACATACTGAAATAACCTAACAAGCATTAAATAAGCACATTTCCAACTCAATATTGAACCCCATCCCACCAGACGTTACACCTTGGAAGTTACAATCCCCAAACAAATGTGAGTCATACTATCCAACCTATGCTCCGAACATGACCCATCCCTACAATACTACAGACACCATTTCGATGTATTCCAAAGACCCTTAATGTCCATGATGCAACTACCACAACGAAAACACTGAGTACTTACTATTCATCTGCCCTACACTCTCAGCACATGAACATACATATATATATATTTCGCTTCATCCTTCCATATCCAATTTGGTCTCCTTCTCTGTGTTCCCTCCACTTCTTACGCATATAATCATCTTCTCAACCACTCCTCACACATTCACTCCGCATGTCTAAACCACTTAAGCACACCCTCTTCAGCTCTTTCAACCAAGTTCTTTTTATTACCACATGCTCTCTCTCCTACCATCTTGATCAAATAACCCTCACACCACATGTTCTCAAACATTTCATTTCCAATACATTCACCCTCCTTATAGATCTGCATCTACAGCCCATGTCTTGCATCCCTATAAAATTTTTGAAACTACTATACCTTTCAACAAAAGTCATTTTTGCCCTCCCTGATAATGATCTCACTCCACACTTTCAATGCTCCTAGAACCTTCACCCCCTCATCCACTCTGTGACTCACTTCCACTTCCATGGTTCCATCAGCTGCCATGTCCACTCCCATATACCTAAAACATCTCACTTCCTCCAATTTCCTTCCATTCAAACTCACATCCCATCTACTCTGTTCCTCTACCCTGCTGAACCTAATATACTTGCTGTTATTCACATGTACTCCTTTCACACATCATTCCAAACTCAGTCATCAACCTCTGCAGTTTTTCACTCTTCCATTATCCTCCACATAAATGACAAAAAGTGGTTAGCTACTGCTATTGCAACTACATATCTAAAATCCTGCAACAATCAAATCTAAATGCACTGTAAACTACTGACTAGCCACTGATGCCAAGTATCCTTTCAGTAACCACGGTGAACAGTCATGTCAGTTAAGCCTCTTGGGACTTGCCAGATCCGAGTCATTTCCATACTGTTTGATGCATCCCCATTTGTCTCAGGGTGAGCCATGCCCATATAAGCATTCTTATCTCTTCAAATATAAGGAGAGTGTTGGATGACCAGGAGAATTCAACATGAGATCTTATGTGTTTATGAGATTTAAAGACAGTGATTATCAGCTCAATCTACATCTGCTTGGCAATAGTGACTACAGATCCTATTTTAAAAGAAAAACATTTCATAATGATCGACATGGCACTGAAAAAAACCTAAACCATCGCTGGTGCAAATGAGAAAAGAATGATTTTAATCAGAGCTTCATAAATGTTCAGAGACCTGATTCCTAAAGTTACAAAAGATATCAAAAAAAATATGTTTTGTTGTTTTTGATGTGGGGTAGGAAAAAAATGCCCTGAGAAAGTTAAGATCTATGCCCTTAACTGCTTGACCATATGGGATAAAGGACACTCCATTCAACAGACACCTTTGTGCTGACTACTATGAACAAGGATATATCCAAAATCACCCAAACTATGAGGTAATTTTCTTTTAGGGTTTTGATAAAAAAAAAAAAAGGTCTGCATGTTGGTAAAGTTAAATTTTACCTGTAAACATACTTTAAAAGGTTAGCGAGGGCTGTCCAACCCAGCCATCTTTTAACAAAGACTCGTCCTAAATTATGAATTTCTATAACGCTCAAGCTCTATTCCTTAATCCTTGCCAGTTTCAATGGATCACTACTGGACTAAAGAAATACTCCAAAAAACTGATAATTTTCAACTTATGAATAGCCTTACCAATGCAGTAACTTCACATCAATATGGAGACTTAAATAGCTCTGACTGTCCTCCATTACAAACAGTATACATCCAGCAAAACTGGTTACGATAACTAGTGACAAACTACATAGGGAAGAGAAATTTATAAGAGTAGAAAATGGAGCATCTCTGTTGTTCTATCTATACAACCCTGTCAGGCAAAATATCATACAGACTGTGAATAACCTCAGAGGGCAACTCCATATCTGCTTAAAGAGAGAGACATACCCTATTACTTACTATATTCAGTCATATCATAACAGAATGCAAAGAAATGCCTCTCTGCAATACGAAGGTTAGTGCTTTAACCCTTAAACTCTAATTGTCATCAAATCAAAGACTTATACAGGTGAGCCTGAGGATGATCATATCCAAGAATGATCATAGGAGTGCAAACATGCACATGCTTTGTTTAAATCCACCATCAATATTCTGAAATCTGTATGGCTTGCTAAATGCTGCCTTGGTTATTAGAGATACTTTCTGCAGAGACTACCAATCTCTGGAAGCAACTTTGAAGTGTACACACTTATGTAAATATATGCATATATGTCCAAATATATTTGCAAATATATAAAGAGTAACAATAAACAATGATAAGTAATTAAGAAAATTTACATCACAAAGCTCACCACCTTCCCTCAATCCAACTGACCCGTAATAATAAGTAAATATGTGTAAATAAACACGTAAATATGTAAACAGTAACTATAAATATGATGCCTCATTCACTGAATTTGCATCATGTGGCTCACCCCCTCCTCCTGCCACCCCAATATAACTTACACAATCTTCATGTTAACTTCAGTGCCATACTGTAGCCATGTAGGGCTTTTTATATCTTCCTTACTCGAACATTTCCTTTACTTTTATGAGTATTTCTTTCATCGCATAATTGAACACAACAAAAAGGAAATATGAAACTAGTTTTCTGTCCACCTGGTGAGCAAAATTCTGTCAGCCATCTAAACTTTAAGGGTTATGACCAGACTACGACTTTATCAACCTATTACATAAGTGAGCCTTAAGAAAAAATAACAAAGGTAAATACACGAGCTGGGATGTAAGACAGTTATCTCATTCAATACATCAAAAGTATAAGAACTTAGTGAACTGGCAAGAAAGTTCTCTTAACCCTTGTACTGCCAATCTGCTACATAAAAAAAGTTATACCTCATATTACTCTTTTTAGCCACTAAAAATGTCAAATGTTTTGTTTCTTCCTTTAACTGGTCAGGTACTGTATTTCAACTTCTTTAAAAATATCAATTTTCATCTTTTTTTTCTTTTTGAGTTAAAGGCTCAAGTCACAGTTGGGCCTTAACTGAAATATTGAGAGGTTAATGAATGGGAGAAAGAAGAGATGGGAAGTATTTATGAATTTTGCAAGAAGCAAAAAACTTGTGATTTGGTCATAAAAATGGTTCTGAATATCTCATTTTTCATGACTTCATACATGCATCAGTTACGACAACAATGTGAAGAATGAAGAAATTCTCCTAATACACTGTGATATATCTATCAGGTAAGACAGGATTCATAATACATCTGGGCAGCAGAGGAATTGGTACAACATGCACATAACCCAAGGTATCAAGAACTGCATAAGACAAAGCTGCAAAACAAACAGGAACAGAATACAGTTCCATCTCACATCTAAATGCTCCTCTTACAACAAGAACCGATTTCCTTACCTTTTCTGTGATGGACCTTGAGAAGAGGATTCCAATGAACCGTATGCAGACTCCTGTTGCCCAGGATTCTTAGCATCATCCATGGCTTGCTCTTCCATGGTCACCACTGTGGATAGAGATAATTTTGAGAAACATCAGTAACTGATTAAATGGTAATCAATTTAAACACTATCAATAACTAACCAGAGCAAACCCAAATTTTCTAAAGATCTTTATGTGATATTCATCAGGTTATACTAGATATTGCCACAGAAAAGTGTAGCACTGTAAGAACAACTTATGGAAAGAAAGTAGCAGTATGGTGGAATGAAAATGTACGGAGGACAGTTGTCAAGACAGAGAAGCTTGATCTTACAGAATACACCAATTAACAGGGGAAAAACTGTAGAAAATTAAAATCCCTAATAATGACAAGCAAAAGAGTTGATGCATGTGAATAAAGTAAAAGCAAATGGTGATCTCAGAAAAATCTTTGGGAGAATATCAACTTGTTTTGGAACATGGCTGAGAAATACAGTACAAGAGGTTACATATGACAAAAGATGAAGTTTGTAAGTGGTATATGGAATATATAAAAACAAAAAAGTCACTCGTAATGACAGGATAAAAGTTGAGGGTGAAACCATTATTCAATACTGTTATAAATATTGAGTGTAGACTGTCTGGAGTGGAATGAAGAGCTGCAGTGAATCTAAAAAGCTGAAAACCTGAACACTGATGGCATGATGAATGTAAACACTGCATAACATCACAGAAAAATAGTCATGTACCTACTTATTAGATACAGCAATCACTGTAGCACTGTGTTAAGGTAAATAGGTAAAAAGGAATGTACAAACTTCTTAGCAATTAGGAGTAATTACACTGAACTATACTGCTGAACTATGGGGA
Organism: Panulirus ornatus; assembly: GCF_036320965.1. Taxonomy (NCBI): domain Eukaryota; kingdom Metazoa; phylum Arthropoda; class Malacostraca; order Decapoda; family Palinuridae; genus Panulirus; species Panulirus ornatus. The sequence goes on along the minus strand of NC_092262.1, from coordinate 13,577,713 downwards.
AAAAATACAACAGAACATTATGTTGGGATGATGCTATTTAGCAGCAACATAAAAAGTTATACATTAAGGCTGGTAACTCTAATGTTGTGTGTTAGAGTGTGTGTTAAGAGGAGGAGGATGAAGGTACAAGCAAGTAAGATTTTTCTTTTTGAAAGTTATGGGCAGTTACAGTGTATTATCAGTTTGCTTTGTGAACCAGAAACTGTTAATGGGTTCTGATATTTCTGAGTGATGACCACTACGTATGGTAGTGGAAAAGATCAGACTGATAATGAGAACAAGCTGGGTAAACGAATTGAAACTGAGGCAAGAAAGCATGATACGTCTCTCAAGGTAGTGCAGATTCTGAATGGTTTATCTTGGAAGGGAACATGCTACCAAGAGCATTGAGGTGACTGTTTGGGTTACCAGTAGGGAGGGATCTGGGTGACAGAAAAATGAGGCATGGATGTACTTCTTACTTCTGGGTGGGGATAGGTGGTTTGTGGAGGATCTGGCAGGGATGTAAAAGGTCATGGTAGGTGAAAGAATGAGTCCCTGTAACATCTTTAAAGGAAGGATTAGGGCCTCTGCACTTTGAAGCTCTGATGATTCCAGCATATCCTGTTACAATTCAGATTATTTTTTTCTGTATTGTTTGGAGTTTTAATTTAATTTTTTAATAAATAGATTGACAAAGAGGATACATGTGTCAGAGGTGGAGGGAACGAGGAGAAGTGGGAGACCAAATTGGAGGTGGAAAGATGGAGTGAAAAAGATTTTGAGTGATCGGGGCCTAAACATGCAGGAGGGTGAAAGGCGTGTAAGAAATGGAGTGAATTGGAACGATGTGGTATACCAGGGTCGACGTGCTGTTAATGGATTGAACCAGGGCATGTGAAGCGTCTGGGGTAAACCATGGAAAGTTTTGTGGGGCCTGGATGTGGAAAGCACAGCTCCCTTTCCACATCCAGGCCCCACAAAACTTTCCATGGTTTACCCCAGACGCTTCACATGCCCTGGTTCAATCCATTAACAGCACGTCGACTGCGGTATACCACATCATTCCAATTCACTCTATTCCTTGCACGCCTTTCACCCTTCTATGTGTTCAGGCCCTGATTGCTCAAAATCTTTTTCACTCCATCCTTCCACCTCCAATTTGGTCTCCCACTTCTCCTCATTCCCTCCACCTCTGACATATATCCTATTTGTCAATCTTTCCTCACTCATTCTCTCCATGTGACCAAACTATTTCAATACACCCTCTTCTGCTCTCTCAACCACACTTTTTACATTACCACACATCTCTCTTACGTTTTCATTACTTACTCGATCAAACCACCTCACACCACATATTGTCCTCAAACATCTCATTTCCAGCACATCCACCCTCTTCCGCACAACCCTATCTATAGGCCAAGTCTTGCAACCATATAACACTGTTGGAACCACTATTCCTTCAAACATACCCATTTTTGCTTTCCGGGATAATGTTCTCGCCTTCCACACATTTTTCAATGCTCCCAGGACTTTCGCCCCCTCCCCCACCCTGTGACTCACTTCTGTTTCCATGGTTCCATCTGCAGCAAAATCACTCTCTCTCTCTCTCTCTCTCTCTCTCTCTCTCTCTCTCTCTCTCTCTCTCTCTCTCTCTATTCTATCTATCTATCTATATATATATATATATATATATATATATATATATATATATATATATATATATATATATATATCCCTGGGGATAGGGGAGAAAGAATACTTCCCACGTATTCCCTGCGTGTCGTAGAAGGCGACTAAAAGGGGAGGGAGCGGGTGGCTGGAAATCCTCCCCTCTCTTTTTTTTTTTTTTAATTTTCCAAAAGAAGGAACAGAGAAGAGGGCCAGGTGAGGATTTTCCCTCAAAGGCCCAGTCCTTTGTTCTTAACGCTACCTCGCTAACGCGGGAAATGGCGAATAGTATGAAAGAAAAAGATACATATATATATATATATATATATATATATATATATATATATATATATATATATATATATATATATATATATATATTTTTATTTTTTTTTTATTATACTTTGTCGCTGTCTCCCGCGTTTGCGAGGTAGCGCAAGGAAACAGACGAAAGAAATGGCCCAACCCCCCCCCCCATACACATGTATATACATATGTCCACACACGCAAATATACATACCTACACAGCTTTCCATGGTTTACCCCAGACGCTTTACATGCCTTGATTCAATCCACTGACAGCACGTCAACCCCGGTATACCACATCGCTCCAATTCACTCTATTCCTTGCCCTCCTTTCACCCTCCTGCATGTTCAGGCCCCGATCACACAAAATCTTTTTCACTCCATCTTTCCACCTCCAATTTGGTCTCCCTCTTCTCCTCGTTCCCTCCACCTCCGACACATATATCCTCTTGGTCAATCTTTCCTCACTCATTCTCTCCATGTGTCCAAACCACTTCAAAACACCCTCTTCTGCTCTCTCAACCACGCTCTTTTTATTTCCACACATCTCTCTTACCCTTACGTTACTCACTCGATCAAACCACCTCACACCACACATTGTCCTCAAACATCTCATTTCCAGCACCTCCATCCTCCTGCGCACAACTCTATCCATAGCCCACGCCTCGCAACCATACAACATTGTTGGAACCACTATTCCTTCAAACATACCCATTTTTGCTTTCCGAGATAATGTTCTCGACTTCCACACATTCTTCAAGGCCCCCAGAATTTTCGCCCCCTCCCCCACCCTATGATCCACTTCCGCTTCCATGGTTCCATCCGCTGCCAGATCCACTCCCAGATATCTAAAACACTTCACTTCCTCCAGTTTTTCTCCATTCAAACTCACCTCCCAATTGACTTGACCCTCAACCCTACTGTACCTAATAACCTTGCTCTTATTCACATTTAGTCTTAACTTTCTTCTTCCACACACTTTACCAAACTCAGTCACCAGCTTCTGCAGTTTCTCACATGAATCAGCCACCAGCGCTGTATCATCAGCGAACAACAACTGACTCACTTCCCAAGCTCTCTCATCCCCAACAGACTTCATACTTGCCCCTCTTTCCAAAACTCTTGCATTTACCTCCCTAACAACCCCATCCATAAACAAATTAAACAACCATGGAGACATCACACACCCCTGCCGCAAACCTACATTCACTGAGAACCAATCACTTTCCTCTCTTCCTACACGTACACATGCCTTACATCCTCGATAAAAACTTTTCACTGCTTCTAACAACTTTCCTCCCACACCATATATTCTTAATACCTTCCACAGAGCATCTCTATCAACTCTATCATATGCCTTCTCCAGATCCATAAATGCTACATACAAATCCATTTGCTTTTCTAAGTATTTCTCACATACACTCTTCAAAGCAAACACCTGATCCACACATCCTCTACCACTTCTGAAACCACACTGCTCTTCCCCAATCATATATATATATATATGATTATCATTCATTATGTGATTGGGTGTCGATGACACCTCAATAAGTCTGTGATGGGGTCAACATATTCAAAAGTTTGCAAACCCTCACTCTAAACTAAATAAACCTCAAAGATTCCTTCCAAGATACATGGGTAAGACCTGCATTACAGAACAATTAAACTATGTCACCTTAATCCCCACAGTATTACCTTCAAAACTGTCAGAACTATCCTGGAAAATGTTGGGGAAACTTTTACAGGACTACCAGTGATCACATATCACAGTTCCACAAGGAGAATAAAATCAAAGGGCAAAAGTTGTGAGAAGTGAATACGATCATAAACAAAAGTGAAAAAAATGGGATCAGTTGCTTTTGCTTCTATAAGGGAAGGAAACAACAGCAAACAAGTAAAACCACCAGGAAGTTGGGACTCCTTACAAAAATTGTCTATGAAGATGATGTCAGGTATACACCAAGCCTTGCTGTACTCAACCTTCCTCCTAACCTGCAACATCAACACCTTTCACTAAACCCATCTTAAAGGCATCTTCATGGACTCGAGCACTTCCACCTGCCTCTGATTCAAGCTCTTCTAACAACGTCAAATATGCTAATTCACCATCAATTCAGAGCCATCTTTTCTCAAAGACCTTCACAGTGCTTAATAATTATGAAACCCCACGACCCCTTTGACTGGGCTCCTGAAACTTCAAAGCTGTGCTACTTCAAGTAAAGGGGAGATGGTGGATTCCTTTAAAGTAAAAAAGTTCCTCAGTGAGACCTGTACTGCCTTTCATCAACAGACGATGATACAGCCACACTAAATGTGACTTTTCACTTGTGGTGTAACCAAAAACAGGCAGAGTCCCAGGCCTTCGTGTGTGTGCAAATTACATCAGTATTTTTCTCCTCAGCAGACTTAAAAATCATTATGGTTGAATTCCTGTCAAAACCTAGAATATTCTGATTGTAATACTAGATCTTTCAACTTCTACTGGTTGTTTGTTTAAATATATTCTCCGGCATTCTTTCTCAATACACTTCCCAAACCTTTAGGGCACAATAAATCATCTTCACGTACCTAATTATTTTTTCTTTAGAATAATTTTTCACCTTCTTTCATGTACAAGACCTCAAAAACTCCTGATGTCAATGCAATTTGTCCTTTCCAGTGTATATCACTTCATTTCTATTATCAAGTTAGTCTGTGGTGCATGCAATGGATTATTCTATGCAACTTTAGGACTCGATCTACCAGCTTTCTCTGTCTAATAAGGATAACAACAGAGAAGCCCCTTTCAGCTAAAACAATGTTTATATTGAGGCTATAAGTTCCAGAGGAAGTATTGGTGGCATTCTCTGCAGCATGAACCTCTGAGATCCACTGCTGGTGAAACACAACTTGGGGTCTCAGTCAATTAATTGGATTACAACAATCCCTAAACTCCATCCACTGATGTGAGGCACTATAAACCAGGCGAATCCTGACAACCTGCAAAGCCTGTTTAATTGCATGACTTAGAATCCCAATAATGGGGCTCCAGCAGCTCCAAGGCTGCACTACAGTCAGTAGCAGGGAAATGAGGGACTCTTTTGGAGTAGGAAGTTCTTTCATGAGATAACAGCCACTCCTTTCGTTCACTGACAATATAATTGCAACAGTAATAACCATCAGAGACATAATAAACACAGTTGCAAAATGGCATGTATGCACCTGGCACCTTATGAACTTGCCACTGGAAATCATGCAACTGGATCTTTTCAAATCAGTACAGTATTCACTCACACTAAAGCATTTTATAATTATCAAAAGCAAGACACAAAGACAAATCTTCCAACGACATGATATGACAAATGGATAACTTCCTTTTATATTATTTACAATGGTTCTGGGGTATTCATATGCACTCAAGTACACCAGGCTTTTTGGAGGTTACAGTTCACATTCCTACTTACCATATGCTCTGCATGTGAGCTTGTATGCTACACTGCAGAATTAAGTATTATCTAATTTTTGTCTTCTGGAAATACTGTACTGTGCCCCTTCCAAAACCTATCTAGTATAAGTCAGCAGGATGTAAATAACTCTAAGGAATAAATGGCTTCCCCATTTACCCTAATATTCAGTCCAATTAAACCTTTACTTAGATATCATAAAATGCCTCATTTCACTTACTGGTACAGGGTATTCATTACATAGATAATCAATGTAAACCCTGAACTTCCCCTTGAGTGAATCAAATAAATCTAATGACAAATATGTAAAGTACAGTGGGAATATATAAACAATTACATGCCAATTATGAACTATAAAAAGAATGAATCACAAGAGAGCAGTCACCCACCTACAGATCATAGACTGGTTAACGAAGAAGCAATTTCAAGAAGTACCAAAAAAGAACCATATTGCATCAGTAAAGATAAAACAAAAGGCTTTGACTCAAATGACAGCAGCATGTCATACTCTTCAAAGAAATGAAAATGAGAACATTTACTTTTAAGGTCAAAATCTAGTCAGGCTTAAAGAAAAATAAGCCAGTCAAAAAAAAGTGCAGCTAAGTCCAATGCAAGGACCTCCTGTAACAGATACTGGCACACAAAAGACAGACAAGGAAACACAGAGATATGGCCCACAAAGGACATAAGAGGAAACACACAAAAAAGATATAAAGATATGATACCATGGTATCACACAAGTTTAGATCCTTGTTAAGCTTTATTAGAGTTAGCATGATAAGATAAACAGGAAAAGCAATACATCTCACAAGCTAGCTTTTCAAAGCAAAGCAATTCAGAAGATCCAGCTATGTCTCAAACAGAAAACTGACATACATATACTTCCAGTTAAGAATTTATTGTACTGTTGTAAAAGAATTATGGTTGGAAAAGTTTACCTCAGCTAAGTTCTCATTTTAAAATGTAGTACAGATATACGCAAGACAATGCTACACATGCACATTTATAAGCACTGTGTGGGCTCCACCAACGACAGCCTTGGACACCTAGAAACTTCAAAATAAAACCTTTAGAATAATAAAAAGATGAAAAAATCCACAATTTTTTTGCCATATCCATTCTCAATAAAAGTGATCCCATATATCAAAAGATGTAGCAGCAAGGTTCATAATGTGGGCACAATGTTCATATTGTTCCCACTCATCTTCACAATTAATGTCAAACAACCTTCACCTGGTACAATCATTAAAAAACATACACAATTCCTTACCTTAAGCAACATGATGCACTGAACCTATTTTCATCAGTTATTCATACTTCAGAACTTACCCTTCTCAGTTAAAGGAGAGTATAAATTGCTAAACAACAAAGTAGACATCAGCCTTCTCTGTCCACATCACAATACCATTGTACACACACACACGTCACTTCTCCCTATATGCCCTATAAATATAAACCTTCAACAAAACTTTCACAAGAGATCTCTGGGAGTGACTGATGGCTGCTCCCAGATACCTGAGACCTACCTTATCAGCCTTACATCCATGAAAAGCAAGAGCTACAAAAACACCAGTAGCTCCCCACATCACTGTTATTGCCAAAGGTCTTGGGCCCATGACTATATGACACGCTACTTGCAACCATCATAAACGCTAAGGGTTGAAAAGTAGAGATCTAAAGAGACCTTGAATAACTATCTAAACAGTGCTCCAGACCAGCCAGGCAGTGGTCATTTCGATGAGACAGGATGAGCATTTAGTAAAAACATTACGTAGAAGTATATGGTAGGAGTATCAGCTGGTAGCATTAAGCAGAAGTTTGTTGGAACATGAGGTAGGAACCTAAGTAGACAATTTGGATAGAAGTAATGGGTAGGAACATTTAGATAGAAGCCTCTGAAAACTGTGCTAGAATCAGCTTCTACCAGTGGCCTGTTAAGGGTGAGGCACTAAAGGCTAAGAAGCGACACTATAGGTCAACAGTTATGGAGATTATTTTGCTTTCGTCAACCCCAAGACAGAGTTCCAAGGGGAATGAGCATCAAAAGTTATAGATAGATAGGCAGCCTCTATACAGGAGCATACCCAAGGGGACTGGGGATGGATGATGGAGGAAGCACTCACTCCTTACCCTTGAGTAAGCAATATACATTAAACTTAATAGTAACAAATAATATATTCTTAACCTTATTCTACCAACTGTAGCCTTGTAAAAGAAATAAATAAATATATATATGTAAGTTTAAATGTTTCAGAAATTTACAAAAAAGGCATATGGAACACTTTTGACAAATTCAACACTTTCCCAAAACAATGACACATGTTCATAATAACATGATTTTTCTATTCCTATAAAAGCGTACTGATGCTTAAACATATCAAACAAAACTGTGATTACTGCTACCAGGTGTATTATGTTGTTTATACCACAAACCTATTTCATGAAAACTAGCCGCCAGATGCAAATTTACATCCTGATGACATGTTTTGAATTCTATGGGAATCTGCCTTCTGTGTATGATTAAATTCAACATGTAAATAATTTAAAACCATTAAGTTCTCTAGGATTCAATGTGTACATGCACTCTTGTTTCGAGTGTTTCATCATAGTCTTCATTCCATCATTCCTACCATCCCAACCCTTGACTAAATCCTGGATATATACCTACCTACGTGTCATCTAATCCATGTATACTCTATTAAGGTAATCATTCATATGATACAGGTTCACTCAACTGTGGTACTTCCCTATATCATATAATACAGAGGCACTCCTATGATACCCTGTATAGTATCTGCCATCAAATACAAATATCCTTTCCTAATGGTGTAAATGTTTATGGTGATATCAATACTCTATCAAAAGTTCCGTGTCATAAGATATAGGTGTACACTAACTACACAGTGTGTCAGAAGTACTCTATGTACATTGTCATATAATAATATGTTTCGGTTAGCTGAAATGGCGGAGGGAACTGAGAGACTTAGCAAGGTCTTCACATCAATGTTTACAAAATGCACATCTGTGTAGAAGGGCCTCAGCCATACCTAATTGATGAACCAGTAACTACAGTGAAGAGGTGGACTGACAGCTAACCAACTACTGCAACCAGGAGTCCAATTGTGCGTGCAAACCATGACTGCATCATGGTCAAGTGTTAGGTGATACAGGTGTACTACACAAACTACACATGGAATGACCCAAATGACATCACAATGAACCTAAATTCAAGTTATTCCTTGCATGAAACTGGTTCCAATCTATCTAGTAGATAATATACAACACAGCCATCATCAGACATATCAATATACATCATTAAGTATCATGTGATTACAACACTACACGGACACCTTAACAACCTCAAACCCAAACAACGTCATAACTACTGCAAGATATAGAGTTATTCCAACCTACGACATCCAGTAATACACCTGGTGAGTGTACACAGGTACTCCAGTAATACACCTTGTGAGTGTACACAGGTACTCCAGTAATACACCTGGAGTACCTGATGACACAGGTAACCTTATTAATGTCATTATCCATCCACTGCGCGCCACCCTCACCACAGGTAACCACAGGTAATTGATTATATATATATGTATTTTTAACTTTCTAAAATGGGAAACAGAAGAAGGAATCACGCAGGGAGTGCTCATCCTCCTCGAAGGCTCAGAATGGGGATAAGAGTGAGTGCTCAAATTACAGAGGTATAAGTTTGTTGAGTATTCCTGATAAACTATATGGGAGGGTATTGATTGAGAGGGTGAAGGCATGTACAGAGCATCAGATTGGGGAAGAGCAGTGTGGTTTCAGAAGTGGTAGAGGATGTGTGGATCAGGTGTTTTCTTTGAAGAATGTATGTGAGAAATACTTAGAAAAGCAAATGGATTTGTATGGATGTAACCAAGATGTGAAATGTGGATGTAATACTTCGAAATACTTAGAAATACTGAGAAATACTTAGAAAAGCAAATGGATTTGTATGGATGTAACCAAGATGTGAAATGTGGATGTAACCAAGATGTGAAAAAAGGAGAGATAGGTAGTATGTTTGAGGAAAGGAGCCTGGATGTTTTGGCTCTGAGTGAAACGAAGCTCAAGGGTAAAGGGGAAGAGTGGTTTGGGAATGTCTTGGGAGTAAAGTCAGGGGTTAGTGAGAGGACAAGAGCAAGGGAAGGAGTAGCACTACTCCTGAAACAGGAGTTGTGGGAGTATGTGATAGAATGTAAGAAAGTAAATTCTCGATTAATATGGGTAAAACTGAAAGTTGATGGAGAGAGATGGGTGATTATTGGTGCATATGCACCTGGGCATAAGAAGAAAGATCATGAGAGGCAAGTGTTTTGGGAGCAGCTGAATGAGTGTGTTAGTGGTTTTGATGCACGAGACCGGGTTATAGTGATGGGTGATTTGAATGCAAAGGTGAATAATGTGGCAGTTGAGGGAATAATTGGTATACATGGGGTGTTCAGTGTTGTAAATGGAAATGGTGAAGAGCCTGTAGATTTATGTGCTGAAAAAGGACTGGTGATTGGGAATACCTGGTTTAAAAAGCGAGATATACATAAGTATACGTATGTAAGTAGGAGAGATGGCCAGAGAGCGTTATTGGATTATGTGTTAATTGACAGGCGCGCGAAAGAGAGACTTTTGGATGTTAATGTGCTGAGAGGTGCAACTGGAGGGATGTCTGATCATTATCTTGTGGAGGCTAAGGTGAAGATTTGTATGGGTTTTCAGAAAAGAAGAGTGAATGTTGGGGTGAAGAGGGTGGTGAGAGTAAGTGAGCTTGGGAAGGAGACTTGTGTGAGGAAGTACCTGGAGAGACTGAGTACAGAATGGAAAAAGGTGAGAACAATAGAAGTAAGGGGAGTGGGGGAGGAATGGGATGTATTTAGGGAATCAGTGATGGATTGTGCAAAAGATGCTTGTGGCATGAGAAGAGTGGGAGGTGGGTTAATTAGAAAGGGTAGTGAGTGGTGGGATGAAGAAGTAAGATTATTAGTGAAAGAGAGGAGAGAGGCATTTGGACGATTTTTGCAGGAAAAAAATGCAATTGAGTGGGAGATGTATAAAAGAAAGAGACAGGAGGTCAAGAGAAAGGTGCAAGAGGTGAAAAAGAGGGCAAATGAGAGTTGGGGTGAGAGAGTATCATTCAATTTTAGGGAGAATAAAAAGATGTTCTGGAAGGAGGTAAATAAAGTGCGTAAGACAAGGGAGCAAATGGGAACTTCAGTGAAGGGCGCAAATGGGGAGGTGATAACAAGTAGTGGTGATGTGAGAAGGAGATGGAGTGAGTGTTTTGAAGGTTTGTTGAATGTGTTTGATGATAGAGTGGCAGATATAGGGTGTTTTGGTTGAGGTGGTGTGCAAAGTGAGAGGGTTACGGAAAATGATTTGGTAAACAGAGAAGAGGTAGTAAAAGCTTTGCGGAAGATGAAAGCCGGCAAGGCAGCAGGTTTGGATGGTATTGCAGTGGAATTTATTAAAAAAGGGGGTGACTGTACTGTTGACTGGTTGGTAAGGTTATTTAATGTATGTATGATTCATGGTGAGGTGCCTGAGGATTGGCGGAATGCGTGCATAGTGCCATTGTACAAAGGCAAAGGGGATAAGAGTGAGTGCTCAAATTACAGAGGTATAAGTTTGTTGAGTATTCCTGATAAACTATATGGGAGGGTATTGATTGAGAGGGTGAAGGCATGTACAGAGCATCAGATTGGGGAAGAGCAGTGTGGTTTCAGAAGTGGTAGAGGATGTGTGGATCAGGTGTTTTCTTTGAAGAATGTATGTGAGAAATACTTAGAAAAGCAAATGGATTTGTATGTAGCATTTATGGATCTGGAGAAGGCATATGATAGAGTTGATAAAGATGCTCTGTGGAAGGTATTAAGAATATATGGTGTGGGAGGCAAGTTGTTAGAAGCAGTGAAAAGTTTTTATCGAGGATGTAAGGCATGTGTACGTGTAGGAAGAGATGAAAGTGATTAGTTCTCAGTGAATATAGGTTTGCGGCAGGGGTGTGTGATGTCTCCATGGTTGTTTAATTTGTTTATGGATGGCGTTGTTAGGGAGGTGAATGCAAGAGTTTTGGAAAGAGGGGCAAGTATGAAGTCTGTTGTGGATGAGAGAGCTTGGGAAGTGAGTCAGTTGTTGTTCGCTGATGATACAGCGCTGGTGGCTGATTCATGTGAGAAACTGCATAAGCTGGTGACTGAGTTTGGTAAAGTGTGTGAAAGAAGAAAGTTAAGAGTAAATGTGAATAAGAGCAAGGTTATTAGGTACAGTAGGGTTGAGGGTCAAGTCAATTGGGAGGTAAGTTTGAATGGAGAAAAACTGGAGGAAGGAAAGTGTTTTAGATATCTGGGAGTGGATCTGGCAGCGGATGGAACCATGGAAGCGGAAGTGAATCATAGGGTGGGGGAGGGGGCAAAAATCCTGGGAGCCTTGAAGAATGTGTGGAAGTCGAGAACATTATCTCGGAAAGCAAAAATGGGTATGTTTGAAGGAATAGTGGTTCCAACAAAGTTGTATGGTTGCGAGGCGTGGGCTATGGATAGAGTTGTGCGCAGGAGGGTGGATGTGCTGGAAATGAGATGTTTGAGGACGATGTGTGGTGTGAGGTGGTTTGATCGAGTAAGTAATGTAAGGGTAAGAGAGATGTGTGGAAATAAAAAGAGCGTGGTTGAGAGAGCAGAAGAGGGTGTTTTGAAATGGTTTGGGCACATGGAGAGAATGAGTGAGGAAAGATTGACCAAGAGGATATATGTGTCGGAGGTGGAGGGAACGAGGAGAAGTGGGAGACCAAATTGGAGGTGGAAAGATGGAGTGAAAAAGATTTTGAGTGATCGGGGCCTGAACATGCAGGAGGGTGAAAGGCGGGCAAGGAATAGAGTGAATTGAATAGATGTGGTATACCGGGGTTGACGTGCTGTCAGTGATTTGAATCAGGGCATGTGAAGCGTCTGGGGTAAACCATGGAAAGTTGTGTGGGGCCTGGATGTGGAAAGGGAGCTGTGGTTTCGGGCATTATTGCGTGACAGCTGGATACTGAGTGTGAACGAATGGGGCCTTTGTTGTCTTTTCCTAGTGCTACCTCGCACACATGAGGGGGGAGGGGGATGGTATTCCATGTGTAGCGAGGTGGCGATGGGAATGAATAGGGGCAGGCAGTGTGAATTGTGTGCATGGGTATATATGTATGTGTCTGAGTATGTATATATATGTGTACATTGAGATGTATAGGTATGAATATTTGCGTGTGTGGGCGTGTGTGTGTGTACATTGTGTACGGGGGTGGGTTGTGCCATTTCCTTCGTCTGTTTCCTTGCGCTACCTCGCAAACGCGGGAGACAGCGACAAAGCAAAATAAAAAAAAAAAAATATATATATATATATATATATATATATATATATATATATATATATATATGTTTATATATGAGCCTGACTATGACAGGAACATAATGATGTTTTTGAGTGCAGTGGTCATGTGAGCGCCCATTGGTTGACCTGACCTTATCTTCACTACCGTCTTTTCTCATCGCAGTCATCAGCATGTACTTCCAACCATTACATATATGACCTAACCTGACCCCAATGGTATTTTAACAATCACCTGAACATGCAGTACACACAGAGGCTTGGCGCTGATGTATCCTGCCATGACTCGCGTATCATCACCTCTTGTAATAACTCACAATGACTTACATGATGAATTAATTCCTAGCAAACCATTAGTTCATGAACACAATACAACGAAAGGCATTAAGACTTACCATGACTGTCTGTCTCCGCCATACTTCAGGGAATTTTGTCCTTTTATCTTACCACTACACTCATATTAACCCTTTTCCTGATCACTTATCACCGTCATGACACTCGGAACTCACAGGGATATACATGTGCGGTCTTTCATTCTAATATTTGAAAAAACCATTACAATCTTTGTCACACCACCAAACACCGAGGTATGTTCACATCAAGTACTTGCGCACTTAGCTCCTTCACTACACTGCCAGGGTAAGGTGAGGCAGGCACCTCATGACTCACTGCCGAGACATCGTACTTCCACTCGCCATTGTCGTACCGTAACTCGCCACCCTAAGCAACAGTGTTCTATGGCCTATAATGACTTAATAACATTTGTAATATTTATTTTCTTTCAACTACTCTGATGAATATCAATTATTTGTTTTTTACGGAAAAGACATTGCTGTAAAGTCATTATTTTGCTTTCAAATTTACTGGTAAGTACCTAGCGATCATTGGTTAAGATAAAGTATCTTATTTGTCAGATGCATATCAAAATAAAGACATTTTCTATATGACTTGTTATCTGATGGATTTAAAATATTTCAGCTACCGATTTTCAACTGCATACAACATAGTATATAGAAGAATTAAGTTTTAGCAATAACGGAGATGTAGTTTGATTTTACGATTATAGGCTGTTACATGATAAATAACCAGTAATTCGTTGTATAATACTTTCATTACACACAAAAAATGAACTTAAAATCATCTCACTTCAGAGAAACCCAAACCGTACAAGGTGTTTGTTATCGTACACTCACCTATAGTTATATATCTGTGCGCATGATTCACGCACCAACCAACGTGATCAATTTTTGCAATGCAAACAAAATCGCACACAAATTTAGTATACTCATCACTGAACATCATTATCCTATACAAGTTACTTGGATCACCACAAAAACAATGCTTTTATGCCTTGATTTTCGTACAACAGAGAAGTCACGTACGGGTACACGTGATCTCAGCAGCTATTCCCACACCGGGACATCCTCCCTCATTTCAAAACGTTTCTGTTAAATTCCTTATTAATGAATAAATGATAGTCGAAAATACCAAGACACTCTGTCTCTATAAACTACACATACTTACGTTATGTCTATTTCACATACATTATTTCACAGATATTGAGAAATATTTATATCTAGACACAAGAAAAACAAGGGGGTCAAACATCTGAGTAGAAAGGCTGTGTCTACCACAGACCAGGCAGTCCATTCAAGTTATTATCAGACGTAACATAGTCTCACACCCACGATTTATAGATGATTGTGATATATTTAAGATATTCTAGGTGAAATATCTGTGACTATATGCTTAGGTTTATTGATTTATCGAGTGGATTATCTGGGGGAAAGTATATCAATCTGATGTTGTTTCAAGGTTATCTATCGTAATAAATATAATTAATAATTATGACTATGATCATAATGACAATTGCTTCCAAAAATGGAAAACAGACAAGGAATATATATATATATATATATATATATATATATATATATATATATATATATATATATATATATATATACATATATATATATATATATATATATATATATATATATATATATATATATATATATATATATATTTTTTTTTTTTTTTTTTTTTTTGCTTTGTCGCTGTCTCCCGCGTTTGCGAGGTAGCGCAAGGAAACAGACGAAAGAAATGGCCCAACCCACGTATATACATACATACGTATATATATACATACGTCCACACACGCAAATATACATACCTACACAGCTTTCCATGGTTTACCCCAGACGCTTCACATGCCTTGATTCAATCCACTGACAGCACGTCAACCCCGGTATACCACATCGCTCCAATTCACTCTATTCCTTGCCCTCCTTTCACCCTCCTGCATGTTCAGGCCCCGATCACACAAAATCTTTTTCACTCCATCTTTCCACCTCCAATTTGGTCTCCCTCTTCTCCTTGTTCCCTCCACCTCCGACACATATATCCTCTTGGTCAATCTTTCCTCACTCATTCTCTCCATGTGCCCAAACCATTTCAAAACACCCTCTTCTGCTCTCTCAACCACGCTCTTTTTATTTCCACACATCTCTCTTACCCTTACATTACTTACTCGATCAAACCACCTCACACCACACATTGTCCTCAAACATCTCATTTCCAGCACATCCATCCTCCTGCGCACAACTCTATCCATAGCCCACGCCTCGCAACCATACAACATTGTTGGAACCACTATTCCTTCAAACATACCCATTTTTGCTTTCCGAGATAATGTTCTCGACTTTCACACATTCCTCAAGGCTCCCAGGATTTTCGCCCCCTTCCCCACCCTATGATCCACTATGATGAAGAGGATAAGGGTTTTAAATTGTTTAAAACTGTAGGCTAACATATAAATAATAAACTACACACACACACACACACACACACATATATATATATATCCTCCTGTCACCCACGAGTTCTCTCAAGGTTTGTGCATTCCTAGGGTGCGCTACTTACAGTAGGAGGGAAAGCGGACACTTTGGGTGTGAACAGTTGTATAACGAGACTGACTGTACCAGCTTCGTCAAAGTGACTTTTCACTCATGGTGTAACCTCTTACAGTCGAAACTCGGTAATACACACACACACACACACACACACACACACACACACACACATATATATATATATATATATATATATATATATATATATATATATATATCATACATATTCTTCATTTCCCGCGATAGCGAGGTAGCGTTAAGAACAGAGGACTGAGACTTTGAGAGAATATCCTCACTTGGCCACCTTCTCTGTTCCTTCTTTTAGAAAATTAAAAACGAGAGGGGAGGATTTCCAGCCCCCCGCTCCCTCCCCTTTTAGTCACCTTCTACGACACGCAGGGAATACGTGGGAAGTATTCTTTCCCCAAATTAGCGAGGTGTCGCCAGGAACGTACAAAGAAATTACTTCATTTTCCTGTACCCACTCTCCAGCACTTACGAATAACGCAGCGGAACCAAACTTCCTATCCACGACCAGAATCCAGAGGCCTTTCAGCGATTGAAGAGCTGCATATGTCCTGGTTCCGCTAACTGATAGCTTGTCGCCCCCCATATACCACATTGCCCCAGCTCGATGTATCGCTTGTATGCTTCAGCCTCTTCTGCATGTTTAGGCCCCGACTAAAAAGGTCTTTCACTCCACCCTTCCACCTTCTTAGTTCCCCATTTTTTCTTGTTCCTTCCACTTCAGCACTCACTCCTCTTATTCCCGCACCTGTCTCTATCATTTATAGTTGTCGTCAAACATTTCATTTCCAACATAATCGCCTTCCTCCGTACTATGGTCATGCAAGGCTGACGCCTCACATCACCATGGTGGCAATGACACACAGACCTATCCTTCACCTGGAACCACTCACCCTCCTCTCTTCCTACTAGCCTTACTCCTTTGGTTAACATTCTATCTAGCTTCTATTAGCTTTCCTCCAACACGATATATTCGTATGACCCTCCACACATCATCCCTTGATCCAAGTACAAAGATGCTTCATAAAAATCATTGTTTGACGGCGTATTTCTCATACATTCTGCAGAACAAACACATCCTTACATCCTTAACCACTCTTGAAATTACGTTGTTTCCCTCTACATCCAGGCTCTGCACGTCTTCTGCCAGTCAACATAAATACTATAAGAATCCTCCGTTTTCTGATTTACATAATGACTGCGGAGGCATTGCATGGTCTTACGTCACTAAGTTTGCATGTTGAGAATATGCGTTCTCTCACACACATACTACAGTAGCTGCTGCCCTCATCATAAGAACATGAACCCTGGGTGGGTGATGCTGGCCTACATTTAACTCGTACTCTACAGTTAGAGGTAAAATGGCAGGCCATCATATTCAAGGATGGAAGCCAGGCACAGCATTGTGAGCTCAAGGGTGAGTCAAGGTAGGTTAGGTTAGGGTTATTGGTCGTGGCAAGAAGTTTACTGTGGTGATGAGTGAGCAATCGTTGCTCCATCTTCCTCCCTCCCATCATACTTGCAAGGTTGTTGGCCAGTCATGTCCTCGTTCCCTCTCTAACATGGTTTGACGCGGAGGTTTCCATGCGTCATAGCCAACCTACCCACATTTTCATCTCACATTACGAAATTGGTCTTTCAACGAAGCGATAACCAGGCGTCGTTTAATGTACATTACGTTATCACCATATGAGCGCAAGGATATCCTGTGCATGTAGGTCAAAGATAAATAAATGTAGGTTTAACGTAGGCTACCATGGCCGTGGACATGACATCCCAGACGTGTGGAAGAAGGCAAGACGGGGAGGTGCTCATGTGCCACAGTAGCCAACAAAAAGCTAATACGCTCACGGGGACGTTCACACCAAGGGAAGCCCCTGTGTGGGGCGTGGGGCTGGCTGCTTAATGCAAGGCAAAGCCCTTGACCCACACCACACGCGTCCACCCCACGCCTCTGGTTCCTGCAGGTGTGCTAGCATACACCCGACGTATGAAGGCAGGTGTTTCACCACCACAAGGGGCTCTGCTTTACATATCTTTCTGTGCAGGTGTTGAGGAAGGAAGGGAGGGGGACGAATATCCTCCTTTTACGTCTGTTTCTACGTCAGTGGTGAACACAGAGGGAGACGCTAGCAATGCATCTTGCAAGATGGCTGTTTAGCACAGGAAGATGAATGAAATGATCTACATTATGAACATATGTAATGCGAACCATCTTATTATACAACCGATCAACACAGACCTGGATGCTTCTGATCAGTTGCTAAGCCAAGAAATGCGTATCTGGGCACTAAATTTTCAATAACTATAGTTTCTTTCTTAGCTTAAAAAACAGGAAAAAAGTAGAAGACATCTGTTTCCTTGTCGATAAAATATCATAATGTATCTAGTGATTTACTATATGGTTAAGTACTTATCCCCGTTACCAATTATTGATTTATATCACCACCTATGTTTATTCCTGAAGGAAATGCAACTGTTATAATCTATTTCATAGTGACTAATGGTTATACGTAGACTTTGAAAAATATAGGAAAAAAAAGACTGAGCGATATGCAACTAACATGTTTAACTACATGGTAACGAGGCATTCTAGTGAGGTCAATGATTACCCTTACTGCAAACTGGTCACAATGATTATCTGCTGTAACGTGACCCAGCCCCAGGTCAGTCAGCGTGACCCAGCCCCAGGTCAGTCAGCGTGACCCAGCCCCAGGTCAGTCAGCGTGACCCAGCCCCAGGTCAGTCAGCGTGACCCAGCCCCAGGTCAGTCAGGTTATCCTAAACATGGAGTAAAGTCTTACTGACAGACCCAAGATAATTGATGCACGAGGATATCATCATGGATGTGAATGTTTGCATTCATTTATGTTCCATTTATGATCGTGTTTCTGATGATGATAGGTCATCGATATACCTATCAAAGAACGCACGTACAAAGTAAATAAACTTTGATAAGTGAATAACAGCTTCATTAAATCTTCAAGTTTTATATAAACTAATTTAGTACACAAAACCTTCCTAAGGAGATGTTCATTGATGTTTTCTTGTTATTAAAATGTTGAAAGCAATTCCCACTCCTCTGTCAGTGACCATCTTGCTTCATCATATGCTACTACACAACTTGAAGAATTATGCAACCAAATTGTACATTGAGCAGAAAGATGCTTGAAAATGCAACATCCAGACTGGACCACACATCTATCCTGTGGAGGGAGACGTTTATGTAATGTTCCAACACTTCCTGTGTGTGTGGTGCTCTGCTGTGACCCTGCCATATTATTTCTCTCTCCATCATCACTATAATGTTGAACTGTTGGTAAATATCGTAATCATAGTTGTCGAGCTACATCATTTATGCATGACCCATGCCACTATTCTAGTTCCTTGAGGCAGAAGCGTTCGACACAAGAAATTGATCACCTCAATCCATTACCTAATTCCCAACTAGTACCCATTACTCCATTATATCATTCACACATTTGTAATCTAAGGATAATTTCCTTTATAAATTGTGTTGAACATGATGCTTCATGAGGAAGCAGTGTGTCGGTGTGTGGCAGGACCTTGGCTTGGGCCCGGGCCACCTGCTGACCATGAACAGGTGAGAGTCAGTCATGGAGGCCAGGTATGGTTGCGCAATGGTCATGGCTGCCAGGATGATGTCTACCTGGCCGGTCCAACATGACTCTGGTGGTACAAGAGGCTCTGTGTACCTAGTGCTGTGTCTCTGTGTATGTCAGACACCCCCTACACCTGATCTGGACACCATGGGTACGTTCCTATAAAATAATAAAGTTATGGGACAGTGTTCTTACATTACTGCAAGGGAAATATTGACGTAGATCAAAGTAGCGGGATATACTGAGGATAATACAGCAAACTGTTCCTCAAAAGTAGATGATTCCAACGATGAAACTAAATCAAAACAGCCTTGAGCTTCCCCCAGACTGAGCGAGATTGTTGCGTTGCAGACAGAGCAATGTTGAGGAGACATAGCAAGTTTCCTGAACCATGAGTCACTCATGTACCGACATAAACATCCATGATTACAAGAACAATTCCTTGATTATAATGAGTCTTCATCATTGTAAGGCATTGTCATTGTACTCACAAGACGTGTCGACCCGGGGTTGAGCTTTCTCGTAATGTTGACTGGAAGTGGATGATGTGCATGTAATCATCATCCCACTAAACACAACAACAACAACAACTCGAGTGGCATTATTTCTTGAGACAGAGGAACTTTACAGATTTTCCTCAGACAATGAAATAACTGACATAGTTACCCACATAAATGACATAGTTACCCACAGGTAGAATGGACTGAAGTTTGACCTTAACCTGTAAGGTAGATGTGCACTACCAGACCTATCATCCCTTGCTTGTGTTCAGGGATTGTACACTTGTGTTCATGGCTGGCAACAGTATCAGTCATCACAAATCCTGGACAAGTCTAGCCATTGTGAGGTGAGGGAGGTGACGACACCATCTTACTGCAGTACTAGAAAGAGACACACCTTGTGTGAACGACCTTATGGCAACCTTGGGCCCAAGGTTACACCAGTTCTGATAACAGGGAACCCATGGCGATCTATACAGGTGACCGGCCTCACCTGTACAGGTGTGGAGACAGTTACGGACAGGAGGCCGGAGGAGCATCACCGGGGGAAGGGAGGGAACAACATGTAGGACACACACCACACCATCCCGGAGGAAGAAATGCCAATATTATAATGAAACATTTCTGTTATTTCCACATAGTAGGTTACCGTGACATATCCTGCACTAACCTTAAGAAACACGTAAAAGACTAGTGGGACTACAATACAGGGTGTTCTGCTATGTTTCTGGGAATGAAGTATATATTTTGTCCTTGTAATACAATAGACAAGGACTTGAATTGTCTCAGACCTGCGACCCGATACGTCCATATTAAACCTCAGACATTACCTTAACTCTCCACGTTACACTAGGCTTTCCAACACTTAATGAAGTGAAGCAAAATCAGGGACAAAGATTGCAGCATTGCATGCAGTTTTTATATGCATGTACAGTACATCGCTCCTTCAAGTAATGCTACAGTGAATCATCTTTTTACATATTCAAAGTCCACCTGGCCAATAGTTCACACATCATGAGGAACTGCAGCGGACGAAAGACATCTTTACAGGACGCCACCGATTACCTCAACGCAGTTTGGAAAGGTTGTACTAATTTGTCTTATGATCCTCTTCCCTCGAATGATATTTCGACTCGCTGAAAGAGTCTCCTTTGTAAGCCTTCTTGAAGATCTTAATTCCCGAAAGGTTTACAATCATATTCAATGTCATGCACCTTAAACGTGGAAGATGCCTTACTCTTGTGAATAATAATTTTAGGAATTCGTAGCTGTGAACTGGACCTTTCTTCTCACCCGATCCTGATAGTATGTTGTAAGTCCTGGTAACACACTCTACCTCACCTCAACACTCGGGTCACCACACCCTTCCCTACCACCACTCCCTCCCTCACCTTCTGGCTACACCTCCCTCCTACCACAACCCCATCCTCCCTCCCTCACAGTGCGAAGGAATGAATTTGAGTTGATGTGAAGTACAGGTTGGTTGTGAATGTCTGGGGGAACTTGAAGTTATTGTGGACGTGGCAGTAGATGGAACCCTGGGAGCTGAAGGAAGCCATAGGGTGGGTAAGGGAGCAAAAATCCCTGATGCACTGGTGTTTACATTGATCACTGTCTGTGAGGTACAGTTAGCTTAGGTTGATGGGTCCAAGTCGTGGTCTGTAAATGTAAAAGAAGGGAGGAGGGTGGAAGTATCAGAAATTGAAATGTTTCCTGACACTATGTGCTGTGAGGAGGGTTGATGGAGTGAGAAATGATAAGATAACAGAGATGTGTGGTGATGAAAAGAGTATGACTGATAAAGCTGATATGGTTTGCACATACTGAGGACTGATGAGGAGAACTTGTATATGTGTTAGACCTGGAGGGGACAAGGAGAATGAGGAAGACCGAACTGAAAATGCAAGGATGGAGTGAAAAGGGTTTCGTGCGTTCGAAGGCTGAACATGCAGGGGGGGTGTAAGGCGTGCGCAGGATAG
The DNA here is from genome assembly GCF_036320965.1 of Panulirus ornatus. Taxonomy (NCBI): domain Eukaryota; kingdom Metazoa; phylum Arthropoda; class Malacostraca; order Decapoda; family Palinuridae; genus Panulirus; species Panulirus ornatus. The sequence continues at coordinate 13,555,884 of NC_092262.1, read as the reverse complement.
AATGTACTGGAGCGATGTGGTATACAGGGAGGCACGTTGTCAACAGAAACCTGCACATGTGAAGCGTGTGTGGAGTCTGGAGTGGATGAGGCACTGTGGCTTCGGTGCATTACACATAACAGCTGGAGACTGACTGGATGTGAGCTAAAGAAGCCAGTCTTCCTCTATTCCTAGCGCTACCTCAATAAAGCGGGAAACGGTGATAAAGTATGAAATGTGTACATTGGCAATATCCTCATATTCTACTTAGTTCCAATAGGAAGTAAGGGGTAAAAATACTCTCGTATTTCAAAAGATCTTGGCTCCTGGTTCATCGAATCTAACAAAGGTGAGACACATTTCTGTTTCAGCGCCTGAGCATAGCGAGGGATTCGAAGTAGAAGCACCACTTCACGTCCACTCTGACGAACCAGAGGTACTTACCATTTAAGTAATGGAATACCAGAACGTAGGCTCTGACCTCGGCCAGATGTCAACAAGAGAGTGGTCAGAATGTGTGGTCTGGTCCTCAGTCTAACAGCTCGCTAGGATATTGTGATACCAGGGACACACAAGGAAGGGTAAACAAGCTTGGGTACTGGACTGCTCGAACACCTTCAACCAAACGTCAGCGAGGGTTCAGTTCACCTGGACAAGGGCAACCATTGTTGGGCGGTTAGAGTGACAAGAGCAGGACGCAGGTGGGAACCCAGCTCCCCCAGCCCCTCCCCCATGTGGTCCACCTGGGGGGGAGGCATCAGTGTGTACGTGTGTGTGCTTGTTACCATAACACCTGCAACCCCGCCATCTTGACAAAGTGTTTCTTTGGTCATTGTATACATGTTCCATGTCACCTCTCGTTAGTTATTGTATACATGTTCCATGTCACCTCTCGTTCACTGTAAAGCGGGTTTCGAGTAGCACCAGAAATACTGAAATACTGAGAAATCTTTATCTGTGTTCAGCCTTCAGCTACATTGCATTTAATATACTGTTGATTATCATTATTATTATTATTATTATCATTATCATTATTATTATTATTATTATTATTATTATTATTATTATTATCATTATTATTATTATTATTATTATCATTATTATCATTATAGCTCATGATCATTATTATTACCATCATCATTAAGGGTGTGGGACGCTTGTGGGAATAGTACATCTAGAAAAAGATAAATTAATTTTGGGAACAGTATCTGTGAGGTAAAGATGGGGGGTGGTCTTCCGGGGGAGATAATGGGTGTGTTGGGGAGGATGTGGAAGAGATAAGAGATATGGTAGAGGTAACGTCTTCCAGGAGAGAGTGTGTGTATGTGGGAGAGTTAGGAGGTAGCCTACCCTGGGGTATAGTTTGGCATATGTTAGGGGTATGTGGGGTAGGGAGGTGGGTAGATATAGAGTGGATTATATAGAAAGTATTGTGAGTGATAGGTAGCGAGTCTGGCAGGGGGAGGGGGGAGTAGGTGAACAAAGAAATATACAGTAGAAGATAAGGTTACAAGAAGAGTCTGGATCATACAGAGAAGCAGTGTAGGAACGGGTTGTGCTATATGACTGTCACTGTCATCTTCACTGTACAGGGTCGGCCACAGTGGGAGGGCCTTTGCATCATTAGACACCGCTTCTGCTGCAGGATTAATATTCAGACGGCTTCCTCCTGCTTGGCTCAGGACCCAGGGTGATTACCTACCTGAAGGAGGAGGACAGGTCAGGTGAGGTACCTCACGTGACCTGTACACACACATGACCCTGGCCTCTTACGACAGCCTAGTGGGAAGTCTCGCACCTTGACCACACCGTGTTTATGAAGACCCCGGACACTGGATGACGCACACTGACTAAACCTGTAATAGTGTGGGTCTGGCAGGTAATGTTAGGTCCGTAACAAGTACTGACAACTTGTATGAGCGACTGAGGCCGTATGATGTGACGCCCTAACGATAGAACCATATAATGAAAGAAGGTTCTTCTGCACGGGTCTGGAGACAGCAGACAATGACTACAAATACTGTCGAGATAACAAGCGCCTGGTGACGCTAGTGAATCATGGGCCACCTCCTGGTTGTGGTTGTTAGGTAGTTGTAGTGGTAGAGGTTGTTAAGGCGAGGGAGAGCGTTGAAGATGTTATGTTACCATCACAACCGAGCAAACGACCCAAGCTAAATGTGCAGTTTATTTAATTGTTAATTGGTGGGAGAAGTGCTTATGATTCGTTCAAACATTGTGAGAGATCTTATCTTCTATATATAACATCTCACAATCCTCACTACAATACCTCACAGAGACATTGTGAGTTGGGAGTGGACGAGAGAATGTGTGAGGTGGAGGCAACATGTCTCAGTGGGATGAGGGAACCACAGTAAACATTAGCCCAATTGTGGAGTGAGCAGGAGACTACTGTCCACTACCCATGCTACTACCACTACCTCCAGCCCCGTGCAGGAGGGGAAGTGGTTGAGGAGGGTGTCAGTGAGCGTGTGTGGGTGTCAGCCGTAGCCATGATGACGTCTCCCTCGTCTGGGATTGAGCTCGACTGTCATCAAGATGTACCACACGCGCGCCACGTCTGTCTCTCTCCAGAGCACAGTATATAGTGCTATCCTGGGGCACAGTTTGATGCATATCTCGTTGGCGTACTGTCGCAAGCTGTGCCTTAGCTGGCGACCAGTTCATGTCGCAAGGCGGTCTGCTGCTGCTACCAACACGGGTCGACACTTGCCATGTTGGCCTGAGGTAAGGTTAGTGAGGGAGTCTCACACAGGCAGGAAATGTTATCAACAAGGCTTAGGACCACCTCCAGTGACCTCATATATAACTAGCAGGATCACCTGGTCAATTACCTCCCCCAGCAGGAGGTCCCTAACAACAGGCTAGGATGATGTTTTCCCTAGCAGGATGCTAGGAAGACGTCGTCTCACATCACCTTGCTGTGTGCATCATGCAAGAGTCATGACCTGCACATGAGGTGGTGTCGACCATACATGTAGCGTAGTGACGCTACTGTAGTCAGGTAGGTCAGCTAGTCAACGCTGACATACACAACTGACTGTCTCACTCACGTTGGAGGAAGGGGGGGGGGGCATGTAGGCGCGGACCCCACCTACAATGTAAGTTAACAACACAACTACCATTACTCGTAGCGTTAGTATGGACTCTTGCTACACTTCCTTTAGGAATATTACAGAGAAATAATAATCCAGTCTGACCCGTGTGTCGTGAGTGGGTGTATGTGTAACCTGATCTACACCTTCCACAACCCACCTTCAGGTCACCTCCGACCCTAACCAGCAAGAGCGGTGTTGCAATTACGTCCAGAGGGACGAGTTTACCTTGCCACAGCTTCCCTCACCTACTATGATGGGACGACTTAACCTTCCAACACCCACCACCTGGCCTAGTATAGACCAGTAACTGTGACCTGTGGTCAAGGACATGGAGGGTCAGGCATCAACATGCTGCTCAATCTATTCTTTCCCTGCCTCACCCCTTCCTTCCTCCCTGCCTCACCCCTTCCTTCCTCCCTGCCTCACCCCTTCCTTCCTCCCTGCCTCACCCCTTCCTTCCTCCCTGCCTCACCCCTTCCTTCCTCCCTGCCTCACCCCTTCCTTCCTCCCTGCCTCACCCGTTCCTTCCTCCCTGCCTCACCCCTTCCTCCCTCACTACAGCAACATCACTTAACTTGACTTATCTAATGTACGAAATCATGGTATATACTTTGAATTAGGCAGCCATTCACCAGGGAATGTATGGTAGAGATATTACAGAACCATGGGTCATATTACTGAACCATGGGTCATATTACAGAACCATGGGTCATATTACAGAACCATGGGTCATATTACAGAACCATGGGTTATATTACAGAACCATGGGTCATATTACAGAACCATGGTTCATATTACAGAACCATGGGTCATATTACAGAACCATGGGTTATATTACAGAACCATGGGTCATATTACAGAACCATGGGTCATATTACAGAACCATGGGTCATATTACAGAACCATGGGTTATATTACAGAACCATGGGTCATATTACAGAACCATGGTTCATATTACAGAACCATGGGTTATATTACAGAACCATGGGTCATATTACAGAACCATGGGTCATATTACAGAACCATGGGTTATATTACAGAACCATGGGTCATATTACAGAACCATGGGTCATATTACAGAACCATGGGTCATATTACAGAACCATGGGTCATATTACAGAACCATGGGTCATATTACAGAACCATGGGTTATATTACAGAACCATGGGTCATATTACAGAACCATGGGTCATATTACAGAACCATGGGTCATATTACAGAAGCATGGGTCATATTACAGAACCATGGGTTATATTACAGAACCATGGGTCATATTACAGAACCATGGGTTATATTACAGAACCATGGGTTATATTACAGAACCATGGGTCATATTACAGAAGCATGGGTCATATTACAGAACCATGGGTTATATTACAGAACCATGGGTCATATTACAGAACCATGGGTTATATTACAGAACCATGGGTTATATTACAGAACCATGGGTCATATTACAGAACCATGGGTTATATTACAGAACCATGGGTTATATTACAGAACCATGGGTCATATTACAGAACCATGGGTCATATTACAGAACCATGGGTCATAATACAGAACCATGGGTCATATTACAGAACCATGGGTTATATTACAGAACCATGGGTTATATTACAGAACCATGGGTCATATTACAGAACCATGGGTTATATTACAGAACCATGGGTCATATTACAGAAGCATGGGTCATATTACAGAACCATGGGTCATATTACAGAACCATGGGTTATATTACAGAACCATGGGTTATATTACAGAACCATGGGTCATATTACAGAACCATGGGTTATATTACAGAACCATGGGTTATATTACAGAACCATGGGTTATATTAATAACTGATTTATTAATCAACAAAAGAGTTTACGATCAAGGTGGGGCAGGTTTAGATCAAGGTGGGGCCGGTTTAAATCAAGGTGGGGCCGGTTTAGATCAAGGTGGGGGCCGGTTTAGATCAAGGTGGGGCCGGTTAAGATTATTGTAGGGCCGGATCTTTTAACGGTTTAGATCCGGACATGAGTGAGGTGACATGCGCACAGCATAGGAAGACTGACAGAACAACGTGTGTGGTTGTCCACGCTGTATTGACTGGTGATTACAGGAATATGTGATGACAACTTACACATTGTTTGAACTGTGGTCGTTATGTGGTTGACTTACATTATGTGGTTATTGATTAAGAATTAGTGATTACACGTTAGTTCATTTACAGTGTTAAAGCAGTTGACATAAACACATAATTAAGAGAACATTAATGTATTTACTTGGTTTACTGTGCATTGGTTCCTGGGTTCTCTATGACACTCATACATGTTAGTCTAGGTTGAACTGGTGGTAGCTGGGTCGAGAGGAGGTGGTGGGGCTCACACTGACTACCGGGGATGATCTGGTTATCTACCACCATCATGGTGTGTACTGGTTATCTACCACCATCATGGTATGTACTGGTTATCTACCACCATCATGGTGTGTACTGGTTATCTACCACCATCATGGTGTGTACTGGTTATCTACCACCATCATGGTATGTACTGGTTATCTACCACCATCATGGTGTGTACTGGTTATCTACCACCATCATGGTATGTACTGGTTATCTACCACCATCATGGTATGTACTGGTTATCTACCACCATCATGGTGTGTACTGGTTATCTACCACCCTCATGGTATGTACTGGTTATCTACCACCATCATGGTGTGTACTGGTTATCTACCACCATCATGGTATGTACTGGTTATCTACCACCATCATGGTGTGTACTGGTTATCTACCACCCTCATAGTATGTACTGGTTATCTACCACCATCATGGTGTGTACTGGTTATCTACCACCATCATGGTATGTACTGGTTATCTACCACCACCATGGTATGTACTGGTTATCTACCACCCTCATGGTATGTACTGGTTATCTACCACCCTCATGGTATGTACTGGTTATCTACCACCATCATGGTGTGTACTGGTTATCTACCACCATCATGGTATGTACTGGTTATCTACCACCATCATGGTGTGTACTGGTTATCTACCACCCTCATGGTGTGTACTGGTTATCTACCACCATCATGGTATGTACTGGTTATCTACCACCATCATGGTATGTACTGGTTATCTACCACCACCATGGTATGTACTGGTTATCTACCACCCTCATAGTATGTACTGGTTATCTACCACCATCATGGTATGTACACATGACGACCACTCTCATCACTTACCAAGCAGGTCTGGTTTAGGTATATAATATTGTTCCTGGCTTGGCTTGTTGCCGTAGAAAATGGTTTCTGTTTAAGTTTTGTTTTTGCTGTATATAGATTGTAAGTTAATAATGTGATGATGTTTACAGCCATGCAGTGTACTTACATAGAGACAACCAGTTAGTCGAGGTACATTAATATGAATGTCACATGAGGTTGATGATGAGTGCTCATAACTACACATTATTATTAACTAGACATTATTATTAACCTAGTATTATGGTAGGTTCAGACCTGGGGTGGAATATTAACCTTGTATTATGGTAGGTTAACACCTGGGGTGGAATATTAACCTTGTATTATGGTAGGTTCAGACCTGGGGTGGAATATTAACCTTGTATTATGGTAGGTTGAGACCTGGGGTGGAATATTAACCTTGTATTATGGTAGGTTCAGACCTGGGGTGGAATATTAACCTTGTATTATGGTAGGTTAACACCTGGGGTGGAATATTAACCTTGTATTATGGTAGGTTCAGACCTGGGGTGGAATATTAACCTTGTATTATGGTAGGTTGAGACCTGGGGTGGAATATTAACCTTGTATTATGGTAGGTTAACACCTGGGGTGGAATATTAACCTTGTATTATGGTAGGTTGAGACCTGGGGTGGAATATTAACCTTGTATTATGGTAGGTTCAGACCTGGGGTGGAATATTAACCTTGTATTATGGTAGGTTGAGGCCTGGGGTGGAATATTAACCTTGTATTATGGTAGGTTGAGACCTGGGGCGGAATATTAACCTTGTATTATGGTAGGTTCAGACCTAGGGTGGAATATTAACCTTGTATTATGGTAGGTTCAGACCTGGGGTGGAATATTAACCTAGTATTATGGTAGGTTGAGACCTGGGGTGGAATATTAACCTTGTATTATGGTAGGTTGAGACCTGGGGTGGAATATTAACCTTGTATTATGGTAGGTTGAGACCTGGGGTGGAATATTAACCTTGTATTATGGTAGGTTGAGACCTGGGGTGGAATATTAACCTTGTATTATACCTTCATCATCATCATCATCATCATCTCGTGAATCATGGGTCAACTGTCAACCTATGTGGTGATCAAGAACACACCTTCCTTGTACACACACAGGATGACTACACATACTGGGGTCATACACTGGTGTACTACGGCTTCCGGCACACACACACACACACACACACACACACACACACACACACACACACACATACACACACACACACACACACACACACACACACACACACACACACACACACTGCTATGGATGACAACCACCGGAGCTCTACAAGGCCAGTGGGTGGACGTGTGAACCCTGTCTTGTTGACAACACTGTTGTGTGTGTTTATATATATATATATATATATATATATATATATATATATATATATATATATATATATATATATATATATATATATATATATATATATATATAGATATATATATTTGAAGACTCCAGTTAATTGAACTATAAAGACTTGTGAAGTAGAAGCAACATGATGATAATCCAGTAGATATGATCATGTTCAGAATTTGATCATAATGAGTAATACAGAGGCTCACATATCTAGCTTTGGTCTAGTTGGTTCCCACTCAAGTATAGTCTGACATACGCCCAGGTAGACGCCAGTAAGTGTGTTACATACGCCCAGGTAGACGCCAGTAAGTGTGTCACATACGCCCAGGTAGACGCCAGTAAGTGTGTCACATACGCCCAGGTAGACGCCAGTAAGTGTGTCACAATGACGCTTTGGCGTATCGCTGTGAATTCGGTCTGTTGAATTGACAGTCATATAGACTGTCTCTTGTTACTGTCTTGTACTGTACGGGGGAGGGAGGTGTACACTGGTGGGCCACCATCTCTTGTACTGTACGGGGGAGGGAGGTGTACACTGGTGGTGCACCATCTCTTGTACTGTACGGGGGAGGGAGGTGTACACTGGTGGTGCACCATCTCTTGTACTGTACGGGGGAGGGAGGTGTACACTGGTGGTGCACCATCTCTTGTACTGTACGGGGGAGGGAGGTGTACACTGGTGGTGCACCATCTCTTGTACTGTACGGGGGAGGGAGGTGTACACTGGTGGTGCACCATCTCTTGTACTGTACGGGGGAGGGAGGTGTACACTGGTGGTGCACCATCTCTTGTACTGTACGGGGGAGGGAGGTGTACACTGGTGGTGCACCATCTCTTGTACTGTACGGGGGAGGGAGGTGTACACTGGTGGTGCACCATCTCTTGTACTGTACGGGGGAGGGAGGTGTACACTGGTGGTGCACCATCTCTTGTACTGTACGGGGGAGGGAGGTGTACACTGGTGGGCCACCATCTCTTGTACTGTACGGGGGAGGGAGGTGTACACTGGTGGGACACCATGTCTTGTACTGTACGGGGGAGGGAGGTGTACACTGGTGGGGCACCATCTCTTGTACTGTACGGGGGAGGGAGGTGTACACTGGTGGGACACCATGTCTTGTACTGTACGGGGGAGGGAGGTGTACACTGGTGGGGCACCATCTCTTGTACTGTACGGGGGAGGGAGGTATACACTGGTGGGCCACCATCTCTTGTACTGTACGGGGGAGGGAGGTGTACACTGGTGGGACACCATGTCTTGTACTGTACGGGGGAGGGAGGTGTACACTGCTGAGCCACCATCTCTTGTACTGTACGGGGGAGGGAGGTGTACACTGGTGGGACACCATGTCTTGTACTGTACGGGGGAGGGAGGTGTACACTGCTGAGCCACCATCTCTTGTACTGTACGGGGGAGGGAGGTGTACACTGGTGGGACACCATGTCTTGTACTGTACGGGGGAGGGAGGTGTACACTGGTGGTGCACCATCTCTTGTACTGTACGGGGGAGGGAGGTGTACACTGGTGGGCCACCATCTCTTGTACTGTACGGGGGAGGGAGGTGTACACTGGTGGGACACCATGTCTTGTACTGTACGGGGGAGGGAGGTGTACACTGCTGAGCCACCATCTCTTGTACTGTACGGGGGAGGGAGGTGTACACTGGTGGTGCACCATCTCTTGTACTGTACGGGGGAGGGAGGTGTACACTGGTGGTGCACCATGTCTTGTACTGTACGGGGGAGGGAGGTGTACACTGGTGGGGCACCATCTCTTGTACTGTACGGGGGAGGGAGGTGTACGAACACTCCCGTACATTTTAATAAATTTCTTGTTTCATTATCATGTTATGTTCTTTGGTTGTTCTATAGCTACAATCTCTTTGAAGAACTTTCACTCTCCCTGTTCTTGATCGAAGAACTGGAAGAGGTTGTGATTGGTCACTCCTCACTCTTCTCTCTTCCATGTGTGTGTGTGTGTGTGTGTGTGTCTGTGTGTGTGTGTGTGTACACGTGTACAAGAGTGCACATGGTCGACCAGAGGCCGTACCCCAACGTGACCAGAGCTGGCAACACTGCCAAGATCTCCCAGCAGACCAGACCTGCTCTCCCAGCAGACCAGACCTGCCCTCCCAGCAGACCAGACCTGCTCTCCCAGCAGACCAGACCTGCTCTCCCAGCAGAGCAGACCTGCTCTCCCAGCAGACCAGACCTGCTCTCCCAGCAGACCAGACCTGCTCTCCCAGCAGACCAGACCTGCTCTCCCAGCAGAGCAGACCTGCTCTCCCAGCAGACCAGACCTGCTCTCCCAGCAGACCAGACCTGCTCTCCCAGCAGACCAGACCTGCTCTCCCAGCAGACCAGACCTGCCCTCCCAGCAGACCAGACCTGCTCTCCCAGCAGACCAGACCTGCTCTCCCAGCAGACCAGACCTGCTCTCCCAGCAGACCAGACCTGCTCTCCCAGCAGACCAGACCTGCTCTCCCAGCAGACCAGACCTGCTCTCCCAGCAGACCAGACCTGCTCTCCCAGCAGACCAGACCTGCTCTCCCAGCAGACCAGACCTGCTCTCCCCAGCAGACCAGACCTGCTCTCCCAGCAGACCAGACCTGCTCTCCAGACCAGACTGCTCTCACAGCAGACCAGACCTGCTCTCCCAGCAGACCAGACCTGCTCCTCCCAGCAGACCAGACCTGCTCTCCCAGCAGACCAGACCTGCTCTCCCAGCAGACCAGACCTGCTCTCCCAGCAGACCAGACCTGCTCTCCCAGCAGACCAGACCTGCTCTCCCAGCAGACCAGACCTGCTCTCCCAGCAGAGCAGACCTGCCTCTCCAGCAGACCAGACCTGCTCTCCAGCAAGACCAGACCTGCTCACCCAGCAGACCAGACCTGCTCTCCCAGCAGACCAGACCTGCTCTCCAGCAGACCAGACCTGCTCTCCCAGCAGACCAGACCTGCTCTCCCAGCAGACCAGACCTGCTCTCCCAGCAGAGCCAGACCTGCTCTCCCAGCAGACCAGACCTGCTCTCCCAGCAGACCAGACCTGCTCTCCCAGCAGACCAGACCTGCTCTCCCAGCAGACCAGACCTGCTCTCCCAGCAGAGCCAGACCTGCTCTCCCAGCAGACCAGACCTGCTCTCCCCAGCAGACCAGACCTGCTCTCCCAGCAGACCAGACCTGCTCTCCCAGCAGACCAGACCTGCTCTCCCAGCAGACCAGACCTGCTCTCCCAGCAGACCAGACCTGCTCTCCCAGCAGACCAGACCTGCTCTCCCAGCAGACCAGACCTGCTCTCCCAGCAGACCAGACCTGCTCTCCCAGCAGACCAGACCTGCTCTCCCAGCAGACCAGACCTGCTCTCCCAGCAGACCAGACCTGCTCTCCCAGCAGACCAGACCTGCTCTCCCAGCAGACCAGACCTGCTCTCCCAGCAGACCAGACCTGCTCTCCCAGCAGACCAGACCTGCTCTCCCAGCAGACCAGACCTGCTCTCCCAGCAGACCAGACCTGCTCTCCCAGCAGACCAGACCTGCTCTCCCAGCAGACCAGACCTGCTCTCCCAGCAGACCAGACCTGCTCTCCCAGCAGACCAGACCTGCTCTCCCAGCAGAGCCAGACCTGCTCTCCCAGCAGACCAGACCTGCTCTCCCAGCAGACCAGACCTGCTCTCCCAGCAGACCAGACCTGCTCTCCCAGCAGACCAGACCTGCTCTCCCAGCAGACAGACCTGCTCTCCCAGCAGACCAGACCTGCTCTCCCAGCAGAGCAGACCTGCTCTCCCAGCAGACCAGACCTGCTCTCCCAGCAGACCAGACCTGCTCTCCCAGCAGACCAGACCTGCTCTCCCAGCAGACCAGACCTGCTCTCCCAGCAGACCAGACCTGCTCTCCCAGCAGACCAGACCTGCTCTCCCAGCAGAGCAGACCTGCTCTCCCAGCAGAGCAGACCTGCTCTCCCAGCAGACCAGACCTGCTCTCCCAGCAGAGCAGACCTGCTCTCCCAGCAGACCAGACCTGCTCTCCCAGCAGAGCAGACCTGCTCTCCCAGCAGACCAGACCTGCTCTCCCAGCAGACCAGACCTGCTCTCCCAGCAGACCAGACCTGCTCTCCCAGCAGACCAGACCTGCTCTCCCAGCAGACCAGACTGCTCTCCCAGCAGACCAGACCTGCTCTCCCAGCAGACCAGACCTGCTCTCCCAGCAGACCAGACCTGCTCTCCCAGCAGACCAGACCTGCTCTCCCAGCAGAGCCAGACCTGCTCTCCCAGCAGACCAGACCTGCTCTCCCAGCAGACCAGACCTGCTCTCCCAGCAGACCAGACCTGCTCTCCCAGCAGACAGACCTGCTCTCCCAGCAGACCAGACCTGCTCTCCCAGCAGAGCAGACCTGCTCTCCCAGCAGACCAGACCTGCTCTCCCAGCAGACCAGACCTGCTCTCCAGCAAGACAGACCTGCTCTCCAGCAGACCAGACCTGCTCTCCCAGCAGACCAGACCTGCTCTCCCAGCAGACCAGACCTGCTCTCCCAGCAGACCAGACCTGCTCTCCCAGCAGAGCAGACCTGCTCTCCCAGCAGACCAGACCTGCTCTCCCAGCAGACCAGACCTGCTCTCCCAGCAGACCAGACCTGCTCTCCCAGCAGAGCAGACCTGCTCTCCCAGCAGACCAGACCTGCTCTCCCAGCAGACAGACCTGCTCTCCCAGCAGACCAGGACCTGCTCTCCCAGCAGAGCAGACCTGCTCTCCCAGCAGACCAGACCTGCTCTCCCAGCAGACCAGACCTGCTCTCCCAGCAGACCAGACCTGCTCTCCCAGCAGGACCAGACCTGCTCTCCCAGCAGACCAGACCTGCTCTCCCAGCAGACCAGACCTGCTCTCCCAGCAGACCAGACCCTGCTCTCCAGCAGACCAGACCTGCTCTCCCAGAGGCCAGACCTGCCTCCCAGCAGAGCAGACTGCTCTCCCAGCAGACCAGACCTGCCTCTCCCAGCAGACCAGACCTGCTCTCCCAGCAGACCAGACCTGCTCTCCCAGCAGAGCAGACCTGCTCTCCCAGCAGACCAGACCTGCTCTCCCAGCAGAGCAGACCTGCTCTCCCAGCAGACCAGACCTGCTCTCCCAGCAGCCAGACCTGCTCTCCCAGCAGACCAGCCTGCTCCCAGCAGACCAGACCTGCTCTCCCAGCAGACCAGACCTGCCTCTCCCAGCAGACCAGACCTGCTCTCCCAGCAGACCAGACCTGCCCTCCCAGCAGACCAGACCTGCTCTCCCAGCAGACCAGACCTGCTCTCCCAGCAGACCAGACCTGCTCTCCCAGCAGACCAGACCTGCCCTCCCAGCAGACCAGACCTGCACTCCCAGCAGACCAGACCTGCTCTCCCAGCAGACCAGACCTGCTCTCCCAGCAGACCAGACCTGCTCTCCCAGCAGAGCAGACCTGCTCTCCCAGCAGACCAGACCTACCCTCCCAGCAGAGCAGACCTGCTCTCCCAGCAGACCAGACCTGCTCTCCCAGCAGACCAGACCTGCTCTCCCAGCAGAGCAGACCTGCTCTCCCAGCAGACCAGACCTGCTCTCCCAGCAGAGCAGACCTGCTCTCCCAGCAGAGCAGACCTGCTCTCCCAGCAGACCAGACCTGCTCTCCCAGCAGAGCAGACCTGCTCTCAGCAGACACCTGCTCTCCCAGCAGACCAGACCTGCTCTCCCAGCAGAGCAGACCTGCTCTCCCAGCAGAGCAGACCTGCTCTCCCAGCAGAGCAGACCTGCTCTCCCAGCAGAGCAGACCTGCTCTCCCGCAGAGCCAGACCTGCTCTCCAGCCAGAGCAGACCTGCTCTCCCAGCAGAGCAGACCTGCTCTCCCAGCAGAGCAGACCTGCTCTCCCAGCAGACCAGACCTGCTCTCCCAGCAGAGCAGACCTGCTCTCCAGGGCAGACTGCTCCAGCAGACCAGACCTGCTCTCCCAGCAGACCAGACCTGCTCTCCCAGCAGACCAGACCTGCTCTCCCAGCAGACCAGACCTGCTCTCCCAGCAGACCAGACCTGCTCTCCCAGCAGACCAGACCTGCTCTCCCAGCAGACCAGACCTGCTCTCCCAGCAGACCAGACCTGCTCTCCCAGCAGACCAGACCTGCTCTCCCAGCAGACCAGACCTGCTCTCCCAGCAGACCAGACCTGCTCTCCCAGCAGACCAGACCTGCTCTCCCAGCAGACCAGACCTGCTCTCCCAGCAGACCAGACCTGCTCTCCCAGCAGAGCAGACGTGCTCGGGCGGGACCCATGTTGACGCCCCAGCTGGGGAGGTTAGCGGGAGCGTGGGTGGCGGGTGACAGCTATAACCCCAGGGAAGGGAGAGAGAAATCAATGGCTGATGGAGAGAGAGAGAGAGAGAGAGAGAGAGAGAGAGAGAGAGAGAGAGAGAGAGAGAGAGAGAGAGAGGGACCCACTCACTCTCATTAGGGAAGTCAGGTGGCGGCGAAGGTCATGTACGTCGGTATACAGAGAACCCCCAGCTGCCTCCACCATATAAACCCACCCTCACCTCCTCCACCACCACCACTGACGTCACCGTGACGGTGTGTGTGTGAGGCCTCCGGGCGGGGTCTGGCGCGGCGCAACGTGCGCTGCCCCGCCAAGGTAGCGTATGACGTCACGAGGGCGGACGTCACGCGGCCGCCAGCCGCCTTCCGCCGTGTTGCCTAGTGCCGGCCAACATCTGCACGTTATGTTATATATCCTGAATCACCAGTAAGGTTGTTATGTTGACATTATTGTTCGTCTGGGGTTCATTGAAGGAATTATGGCACTAAGTAACGCATCATACCCTGAGGTTCCCCGACCAAATCATTTATCAAGAAAGATTATTTATTTTAGTAACAACCGCCATATTGCTCGTCACACGTTATGATGTTACGTTTTATGACGAATATATTTGCACTGCTCTCTCTCTCTCTCTCTCTCTCTCTCTCTCTCTCTCTCTCTCTCTCTCTCTCTCTCTCTCTCTCTCTCTCTCTGCTCTCTCTCTCTCTCTCTCTCTCTCTCTCTCTCTCTCTCTCTCTCTCTCTCTCTCTCTCTCTCTCTCGTTACAGAAGAAAGCTTCGTGCATAGATGACCAGGTCAGAAGGCTGCAGCTGGGGTCATACTATCGTACTGTTGAAGGAAAGGGTCGTGTGGTCGTGCACGAGTCGAGGGAGAGGGTCGTGTGGTCGTGGTGGAGGGTAGGTAGGTCGTGCAGGAGTGGAGGGTCGTAGGGTCATGGTGGAGGGTAGGTAGGTCGTGCAGGAGTGGAGGGTCGTAGGGTCGTGGTGGAGGGTAGGTAGGTAGGTCGTGCAGGAGTGGAGGGTCGTAGGGTCGTGGTGGAGGGTAGGTAGGTAGGTCGTGCAGGAGTGGAGGGTCGTAGGGTCGTGGTGGAGGGTAGGTAGGTAGGTCGTGCAGGAGTGGAGGGTCGTAGGGTCGTGGTGCAGGGTAGGTAGGTAGGTCGTGCAGGAGTGGAGGGTCGTAGGGTCGTGGTGGAGGGTAGGTAGGTAGGTCGTGCAGGAGTGGAGGGTCGTAGGGTCGTGGTGGAGGGTAGGTAGGTAGGTCGTGCAGGAGTGGAGGGTCGTAGGGTGGTGGTGCAGGGTAGGTAGGTAGGTCGTGCAGGAGTGGAGGGTCGTGGTGGAGGGTAGGTAGGTAGGTCGTGCAGGAGTGGAGGGTCGTAGGGTCGTGGTGGAGGGTAGGTAGGTAGGTCGTGCAGGAGTGGAGGGTCGTAGGGTGGTGGTGCAGGGTAGGTAGGTAGGTCGTGCAGGAGTGGAGGGTCGTGGTGGAGGGTAGGTAGGTAGGTCGTGCAGGAGTGGAGGGTCGTAGGGTCGTGGTGGAGGGTAGGTAGGTAGGTCGTGCAGGAGTGGAGGGTCGTAGGGTCGTGGTGGAGGGTAGGTAGGTCGTACGTAGGAGCGTTCATAAGTGGTAGGGTCAGGTAGAGCCACTGAAGGTGGGAATTATGGAGATAATGAGTGATAACAGCTGGTCACGTCACATCACAACTAGTTAATGAGGTCATTAAAGTAGGAGCAGGTGCGGAGTGGTTGTGTTAACCAGCAGACGAGCAGCAGGTTGCGTAATCGAACGTTCGGGAAAGCGACATTTTGCGTCGCTCAGAGAAAACGGTTCATGACGTCATGGCGTGGTTCACTATACATCATATAACGATGTGTTGTTGATGGACGACGTAATGACCTTGTTGATGGTATGGTTCAGTGTACATGATCACAACAATGCTGGAGGTTCAAGGATAACATTCTGTACCTGTAATGTGGATGTAGTCTGTGTATTACAGTGTACAACCTGACCTGGTTGTGTCCTACATGTTGTTGTTGTGTTGTGGTAGACGCCAGTCCTCAACTGGAGGCAGATAATGTTATAACCACAGTCAGTCATTACAACCACAACCACAAACCCTGGCCCAAACCACAACCACAAACCCTGGCCCAAACCACAACCACAAACCCAGGCCCAAACCCGAAGTTTAATTTCCATACAAACGTTGAGATGGTTGAAGCTATTACGGTTATTATTGGATAAACAAATGAGTGACACACACTGGCGTTACCGGACTCTGCCCGATGTTACTAACAATCTTGTGTGGTTTGATCACTCATGATTAATGATGAATTGATGAACATGTTTGTTGCTGCTAGCTGGCCATCATGAAGCTATGATAATAATAACGTTAACATGATAACACTTGACCTAGCTGGATCATTATCCATAATATCATCTGGTATTAACATTACTGATGAGTTGTTATGTTGTTAATCTAACGATTATCACAACTTTCTCATTTGTTCCTCATGAACACAACTTGTTAATTACATTTTATGTAAAAAAATGGAATCTTAGCATTATATTTAATTACATTTTTAGTAAAACAAAATAGAATTTCAGGAATTGGACAATATTGCCAGCTATTGTTTAATTGGCTAGGCTGCTGCATTGCGTCTTGAAATAGCCTATTGCTAACGACATTATGCTTGTTGTAGTCTGATCTTACAACAACAACACCAGCAACAACAATGTCTCTAACTTACAATGGTTTGCAAGAATAAATGATTTGTATGCAAGTTTATATCAAGTTTTGTGTGTTATTTTGTTATTCCACCTTATATATCGGTATAGGAAGCCAAGGTATTCCACCTTATATATCGGTATAGGAAGCCAAGGTTGGGTATATATAAGGGTAGACAATTGGTATAACTTACAGAAAAGTGTGATATATCAATAGATAATGTGTCGTGCATAGATATATATAATTTCATATATAAGTCAATATAGAACGGGTTTGTGTTGATTGTATCAGAAAGTGGGTATAAGTTCCTATATCTTGAGGTATGATATTAATGGAACTGTATGAGTGAAGACAGGAGAGGTTATATATAGCCAGGCATCAGGTGAAGCCATCGTCTCAATACAACATATTGTCATTATATTTCACACGAAAACAACGGAAATAATCAAGATGGTGTAAGGTGGTTGGCTGGCTGGAGTGTTCGCTGGGGGGTGGGTGGCTGGAGTGTTCGCTGGGGGGTGGGTGGTTGGCTGGCTGGAGTGTTCGCTGGGGGGTGGGTGGTTGGAGTGTTCGCTGGGGGGGTGGGTGGTTGGCTGGCTGGAGTGTTCGCTGGGGGGTGGGTGGTTGGAGTGTTCGCTGGGGGGTGGGTGGTTGGCTGGCTGGAGTGTTCGCTGGGGGGTGGGTGGCTGGAGTGTTCGCTGGGGGGTGGGTGGTTGGCTGGCTGGAGTGTTCGCTGGGGGGTGGGTGGTTGGAGTGTTCGCTGGGGGGTGGGTGGTTGGCTGGCTGGAGTGTTCGCTGGGGGGTGGGTGGTTGGAGTGTTCGCTGGGGGGTGGGTGGTTGGTTGGAGTGTTCGCTGGGGGGTGGGTGGTTGGAGTGTTCGCTGGGGGGTGGGTGGTTGGCTGGCTGGAGTGTTCGCTGGGGGGTGGGTGGTTGGAGTGTTCGCTGGGGGGTGGGTGGTTGGAGTGTTCGCTGGGGGGTGGTTGGTTGGAGTGTTCGCTGGGGGGTGGGTGGTTGGAGTGTTCGCTGGGGGGTGGTTGGTTGGAGTGTTCGCTGGGGGGTGGTTGGTTGGAGTGTTCGCTGGGGGGTGGGTGGTTGCTGGCCCGGGCTACGTCATGGTGTGCACGTGATCAGTTGTTGATATTATTTCATGATGTAAACACATGTTTCATGATGCTATAGTGAAGGTGTAACTGTGTTATGTACAACAGTGGATGTTGTGGTGTTTGCTGCCATGTTCAACCCACGTTAATATTGATCGTGTATAGGACTAGATCGTAATGATCATTATTATATAGGGAATTTATACAGTCACAAATCAGTGTTGTAATACGCGTAATGACCTTAGTTAACTGGCTGTACACACGAAGAACTTCAGGTTAAGATAGTGTTAACAACCAGTGTCTGTCTCTATTTCTCTCTGTCCCCCACACCGTTTTCTTTACTTATTTCTTTTCTTTCGATGTTGCCAGAGTTTGTGATTGACTAACACAAAACATTTATGTATTTGATTAATACAAATTGTCAAACAATTATTGTAGTGAGGTAAGACAACAATGGTGTGTGGCCCACTGCAGCCATGTTATTGTATCGAGCAGTTCCTAGTGGGTGGATGAACAGCTGAGTTGACTGTGGGCCGACTGCCACAACCAGAGTTCTTGACCCAGTTTGTGGAGTCGTGTGACATTGTTCTTGTGAAGAACAATACGATTATGTTACAATAATTAAGACATTACTGTTTATATATGTTCTATTATATATGTAAATATATATAATGATGACGTTGTTGACTATATTGTGGTATATATTCTGACCAGAGACATGACCAGGGGGGACCACTCATTCACGTGCTGTGGGGGGGCGTCCCCAGCACGTGCTGTGGGGGGGCCCGTCCCCAACACGTGCTGTGGGGGGGGGGGGGGGCACGTGGCGCCCCACCAACACGAGACGTCACGATATACACTTACACTTACGTATTCACATTCCTGCGTTGATATATATATATATATATATATATATATATATATATATATATATATATATATATATATATATATATATATATATATATATATATATATATATAAGGACCATATTGCCATCTGCGAGGTTTATAATAAGTTATGAACTAGGCTATATCTCTGAGCCTTAAACTAGGGTATATCAGAATATAGACCTCAGGTAACCCAAGTTATATTTAGAAAGGTCGCACATATAACCAGTGTGTGTTATCTGACCTGACGCTTTATATATGTAAACGCCTGACAGATGAATGGATAGGCCTACCGTGGGCAGACACATGTGTGGCCGGGCAGGGATGTGTGGCTGGAAAGTTTATCACAAAGATATTGTGGTAGAGTATTATACTGTGGTAGGAGGGAGGCATTACCTGGTGTGGTAGGAGGGAGAGAGAGGCATTACCTGGTGTGGTAGGAGGGAGAGAGAGGCATTACCTGGTGTGGTAGGAGGGAGAGAGAGGCATTACCTGGTGTGGTAGGAGGGAGAGAGAGGCATTACCTGGTGTGGTAGGAGGGAGAGAGAGGCATTACCTGGTGTGGTAGGAGGGAGAGAGAGGCATTACCTGGTGTGGTAGGAGGGAGAGAGAGGCATTACCTGGTGTGGTAGGAGGGAGAGAGAGGCATTACCTGGTGTGGTAGGAGGGAGAGAGAGGCATTACCTGGTGTGGTAGGAGGGATAACTGTGGTATAATAAGGTCAGGTCAGAGTACAGGACGCGTTTCGCAGGTCAAAGGTCACGCCCTCGTACCCCCTAGAGGTCATCCTGCAGCCGGGGTGGGGGGGGTCGTCCACACCCACCCCGTGACCGCCTTCGTCTGGGGGGGAGGGGGGGAGGTCTCACCCCAGGATGGAGATATCATCTCCCCTCACCCCTTCAATCTCCCCCTGGCCTGGCCTGGCCTGGCCTGGCCTGCCCCTGGCCTGCCCCGGGGTTATTGGTGTCACCACTATATATATATATACACCCTCCCTCCCTCCCTCCCTCCAGCCGCTGGGGGGGAGGGAGGGAGGGACGCGGACCCTTCCAGTATTTCTGGAATATGTAAATGAACTGTGACGTCACCACCACCACCTGACCATACCTCTCACTCACACTCACCTCTCACCTCTCACCCTCCCTCCCTGCCTGGGTGTGTGTGTGGGCAGGAAACTCGCCCTACATTCCCTCCCTCCCTCCCTCCCTCCTTCTCTCCCTCCTTCCTCCCTCCCTCCCTCCCTCCTTCCCTCCCTCCTTCTCTTCTCATCAAACTGGTATTTCTCCTTCTTCCACTGTACCTGGTCCTTCTTCCACTGTACCTGGTCCTTCTTCCACTGTACCTGGTCCTTCTTCCACTGTACCTGGTCCTTCTTCCACTGTACCTGGTCCTTCTTCCACTGTACCTGGTCCTTCTTCCACTGTACCTGGTCCTTCTTCCACTGTACCTGGTCCTTCTTCCACTGTACCTGGTCCTTCTTCCACTGTACCTGGTCCTTCTTCCACTGTACCTGGTCCTTCTTCCACTGTACCTGGTCCTTCTTCCACTGTACCTGGTCCTTCTTCCACTGTACCTGGTCCTTCTTCCACTGTACCTGGTCCTTCTTCCACTGTACCTGGTCCTTCTTCCACTGTACCTGGTCCTTCTTCCACTGTACCTGGTCCTTCTTCCACTGTACCTGGTCCTTCTTCCACTGTACCTGGTCCTTCTTCCACTGTACCTGGTCCTTCTTCCACTGTACCTGGTCCTTCTTCCACTGTACCTGGTCCTTCTTCCACTGTACCTGGTCCTTCTTCCACTGTACCTGGTCCTTCTTCCACTGTGCCTGGTCCTTCTTCCACTGTACCTGGTCCTTCTTCCACTGTACCTGGTCCTTCTTCCACTGTACCTGGTCCTTCTTCCACTGTACCTGGTCCTTCTTCCACTGTACCTGGTCCTTCTTCCACTGTACCTGGTCCTTCTTCCACTGTGCCTGGTCCTTCTTCCACTGTACCTGGTCCTTCTTTGTTCATAGCGTGTTTCTTTTCCATTTCATTCATCTGGTGTTTCTTCTTTAACTTCATTCAGTGTTTCTTTTTCCACTTCATCCATGCGATATATATATATATATATATATATATATATATATATATATATATATATATATATATATATATATATATATATATATCTTCATTCCTCGTTTTCCTTTCGTCGCTGAAGACGCTGCCTTCATCATCAGCAAGCAACCCACAATTCAGTTAGGAAAATGAAAATGATATTCATTATGAGAGAGAGAGAGAGAGAGAGAGAGAGAGAGAGAGAGAGAGAGAGAGAGAGAGAGAGAGTATTGTACTGTAGTGTTCAAGGGTCAGTATGATAGTTAACCAGTGAGTACATGTACTGGAGTACATATGTCAGTATAGTTTCGTTCGTCGTACATCAGTGTAGGTCAGTGTATGTAGCGTAGGTCAGTGTATGTAGCGTAGGTCAGTGTATGTAGTGTAGGTCAGTGTATGTAGCGTGGGTCAGTGTATGTAGTGTAGGTCAGTATATGTAGTGTAGGTCAGTGTATGTAGCGTAGGTCAGTGTATGTAGTGTAGGTCAGTATATGTAGTGTAGGTCAGTGTATGTAGCGTAGGTCAGTGTATGTAGCGTAGGTCAGTGTATGTAGCGTAGGTCAATATATGTAGTGTAGGTCAGTGTATGTAGCGTAGGTCAGTGTATGTAGCGTAGGTCAGTATATGTAGCGTAGGTCAGTATATGTAGTGTAGGTCAGTGTATGTAGCGTTGGTAGTGTATGTAGCGTAGGTCAGTATATGTAGTGTAGGTCAGTGTATGTAGCGTAGGTCAGTGTATGTAGCGTAGGTCAGTGTATGTAGCGTAGGTCAGTATATGTAGTGTAGGTCAGTGTATGTAGCGTAGGTCAGTGTATGTAGCGTAGGTCAGTGTATGTAGTGTAGGTCAGTGTATGTAGCGTAGGTCAGTGTATGTAGCGTAAGTCAGTATATGTAGTGTAGGTCAGTGTATGTAGCGTAGGTCAGTGTATGTAGCGTAGGTCAGTATATGTAGTGTAGGTCAGTGTATGTAGCGTAGGTCAGTGTATGTAACGTAGGTCAGTGTATGTAGTGTAGGTCAGTGTATGTAGCGTAGGTCAGTGTATGTAGCGTAGGTCAGTATATGTAGTGTAGGTCAGTGTATGTAGCGTAGATCAGTATATGTAGTGTAGGTCAGTGTATGTAGCGTAGGTCAGTGTATGTAGTGTAGGTCAGTGTAGCGTGCAGGCTGGGTGTGGAGGTCTTGCCTCACCCCCCCATCCCACACACACACACTGTAGCCTGACCTGACCTGAGGTCAGGCTACAGTGTGTGGGGGTGTGTGTGGACCTCGACCCGTCATGTTATATATAGGACGGAGAGATGACCAGCCACGCTGCCCACACCCCACACACACGCAGAGATGACCAGCCACGCTGCCCACACCCCACACACACGCAGAGATGACCAGCCACGCTGCCCACACCCCACACACACACGCAGAGATGACCAGCCACGCTGCCCACACCCCACACACCCACACGCAGAGATGACCAGCCACGCTGCCCACACCCCACACACACGCAGAGATGACCAAGCCACGCTGCCCACACCCCACACACACGCAGAGATGACCAGCCACGCTGCCCACACCCCACACACACACGCAGAGATGACCAGCCACGCTGCCCACACCCCACACACACACGCAGAGGATGACCAGCCACGCTGCCCACACCCCACACACACGCAGAGATGACCAGCACGCTGCCCACACCCCACCACACACCCGCAGAGATGACCAGCCACGCTGCCCACACCCCACACACACACGCAGAGATGACCAGCCACGCTGCCCACACCCCACACACACGCAGAGATGACCATCAGGCTGCCACACCCAACACACACTCGCAGAGATACCAGCCACGCTGCCCACACCCCACACACACACGCAGAGATGACCAGCCACGCTGCCCACACCCCACACACACACGCAGAGATGACCAGCCACGCTGCCCACACCCCACACACACACGCAGAGATGACCAGCCACGCTGCCACACCCCACACACACGCAGAGATGACCAGCACGCTGCCCACACCCACACACACACACACGCAGAGATGACCAGCCACGCTGCCCACACCCCACACACACACGCAGAGATGACCAGCCACGCTGCCCACACCCCACACACACACGCAGAGATGACCAGCCACGCAGCCCACACCCCCACACACACGCAGAGATGACCAGCCACGCTGCCCACACCCCCACACACACGCAGAGATGACCAGCCACGCTGCCCACACCCCACACACACGCAGAGATGACCAGCACGCTGCCCACACCCCACACACACACGCAGAGATGACCAGCCACGCTGCCCACACCCCACACACACGCAGAGATGACCAGCCACGCTGCCCACACCCCACACACACGCAGAGATGACCAGCCACGCTGCCCACACCCCACACACACACGCAGAGAGACCAGCCACGCTGGCCCACACCCCACACACACGCAGAGATGACCAGCCACGCTGCCCACACCCCACACACACACACGTAGAGATGACCAGCCACGCTGCCCACACCCCACACACACGCAGAGATGACCAGCCACGCTGCCCACACCCCACACACACACGCAGAGATGACCAGCCACGCTGCCCACACCCCACACACACACGCAGAGATGACCAGCCACGCTGCCCACACCCCCACACACACGCAGAGATGACCAGCCACGCTGCCCACACCCCACACACACGCAGAGATGACCAGCCACGCTGCCCACACCCCACACACACGCAGAGATGACCAGCCACGCTGCCCACACCCCACACACACACGCAGAGATGACCAGCCACGCTGCCCACACCCCACACACACACGCAGAGATGACCAGCCACGCTGCCCACACCCCACACACACACGCAGAGATGACCAGCCACGCTGCCCACACCCCACACACACGCAGAGATGACCAGCCACGCTGCCCACACCCCACACACACGCAGAGATGACCAGCCACGCTGCCCACACCCCACACACACGCAGAGATGACCAGCCACGCTGCCCACACCCCACACACACACGCAGAGATGACCAGCCACGCTGCCCACACCCCACACACACGCAGAGATGACCAGCCACGCTGCCCACACCCCACACACACACGCAGAGATGACCAGCCACGCTGCCCACACCCCACACACACACGCAGAGATGACCAGCCACGCTGCCCACACCCCACACACACACGCAGAGATGACCAGCCACGCTGCCCACACCCCACACACGGGCTTTGCCAGTGTGGGTGTTAGTGGGGAACTCACAACATGACGCAGGAAGCACTGCAAACGGGGGGGGGGGGAGGAGGAAGGCCCCCCACACCCCCACACACAGGCACGGTGCAGTGTGACGTCACGACACGATGTCAATACCGTGATCAGGGGGGGGGGGGCCCCACCACCAGGGTCTGCAGGGAAGCAATTCAGAGAGAAATCCTTCCTATTTTCCCCACCATCATGATGATGATGATGATGATCATAGAAAACTGCACATGGTTATAACATCTTCCACTTCATTATTATTAAGATTGCACTGTAATTGCCTATTTTGTCAACTTATAATTGGATAAGTTGTTTATTAACTCTCTCCATCACTACTACTGTACATTACTCCATCACTACTACTGTACATTACTCCATCACTACTACTGTACATTACTCCATCACTACTACTGTACATTACTCCATCACTACTACTGTACATTACTCCATCACTACTACTGTACATTACTCCATCACTACTACTGTACATTACTCCATCACTACTACTGTACATTACTCCATCACTACTACTGTACATTACTCCATCACTACTACTGTACATTACTCCATCACTACTACTGTACATTACTCCATCACTACTACTGTACATTACTCCATCACTACTACTGTACATTACTCCATCACTACTACTGTACATTACTCCATCACTACTACTGTACATTACTCCATCACCACTACTGTACATTACTCCATCACTACTACTGTACATTACTCCATCACTACTACTGTACATTACTCCATCACCACTACTGTACATTACTCCATCACTACTACTGTACATTACTCCATCACCACTACTGTACATTACTCCATCACTACTACTAGAAATCAATCCATGTGTTACATTATCACATTACTCCTACACTATATACCTTACATACATAGCTACGTACACACAGGTGAGGCAGGGAACATAGCTACGTACACACAGGTGAGGCAGGGAACATAGCTACGTACACACAGGTGAGGCAGGGAACATAGCTACGTACACACAGGTCAGGCAGGGAACATAGCTACGTACACACAGGTCAGGCAGGGAACATAGCTACGTACACACAGGTGAGGCAGGGAACATAGCTACGTACACACAGGTGAGGCAGGGAACATAGCTACGTACACACAGGTGAGGCAGGGAACATAGCTACGTACACACAGGTGAGGCAGGGAACATAGCTACGTACACACAGGTCAGGCAGGGAACATAGCTACGTACACACAGGTCAGGCAGGGAACATAGCTACGTACACACAGGTGAGGCAGGGAACATAGCTACGTACACACAGGTGAGGCAGGGAACATAGCTACGTACACACAGGTGAGGCAGGGAACATAGCTACGTACACACAGGTCAGGCAGGGAACATAGCTACGTACACACAGGTCAGGCAGGGAACATAGCTACGTACACACAGGTGAGGCAGGGAACATAGCTACGTACACACAGGTGAGGCAGGGAACATAGCTACGTACACACAGGTCAGGCAGGGAACATAGCTACGTACACACAGGTCAGGCAGGGAACATAGCTACGTACACACAGGTGAGGCAGGGAACATAGCTACGTACACACAGGTGAGGCAGGGAACATAGCTACGTACACACAGGTCAGGCAGGGAACATTTATTTAGTGAGAAGTGTTTACTGGGAAGGTTATTAGAATGTTTACCTAAATGTTTGAGAGTTTGTTAATAACGTGAAGATATTTGTATTGTAACACACAGAGGTAAAGTGTCATGTGAGGCATTATTACAATATTTGTATTGTAACACACAGAGGTAAAGTGTCATGTGAGGCATTATTACAATATTTGTATTGTAACACACAGAGGTAAAGTGTCATGTGAGGCATTATTACAATATTTGTATTGTAACACACAGAGGTAAAGTGTCATGTGAGGCATTATTACAATATTTGTATTGTAACACACAGAGGTAAAGTGTCATGTGAGGCATTATTACAATATTTGTATTGTAACACACAGAGGTAAAGTGTCATGTGAGGCATTATTACAATATTTGTATTGTAACACACAGAGGTAAAGTGTCATGTGAGGCATTATTACAATATTTGTATTGTAACACACAGAGGTAAAGTGTCATGTGAGGCATTATTACAATATTTGTATTGTAACACACAGAGGTAAAGTGTCATGTGAGGCATTATTACAATATTTGTATTGTAACACACAGAGGTAAAGTGTCATGTGAGGCATTATTACAATATTTGTATTGTAACACACAGAGGTAAAGTGTCATGTGAGGCATTATTACAATATTTGTATTGTAACACACAGAGGTAAAGTGTCATGTGAGGCATTATTACAATATTTGTATTGTAACACACAGAGGTAAAGTGTCATGTGAGGCATTATTACAATATTTGTATTGTAACACACAGAGGTAAAGTGTCATGTGAGGCATTATTACAATTATGATGACATGTTGAGTGAGGCTGGGTTATGGGTCCAAGATCGCCTACCGCATACCCAGCTACTGTTTGCAGTACTCCAGCAGCTGGAGACAGAGAGAGAGAGAGAGAGAGAGAGAGAGAGAGAGAGAGAGAGAGAGAGAGAGAGAGAGAGAGAGAGAGCGAGGTGTGTGTGTGTGTGTGTGTGCCCCAGGGTGTGGGTGGTGTGGCAGGAGGCATGGTGGGGTCGGGGGCAGGGCCGTCACGTGCCGGGCGACGTGAATAGCCGGACGTGCCGCGCTGCCAGACGTCCCTCCACACCCGCCTTGGTTACACCATTTATTTCTTGTTTATTAGTGTGCGTCTGGTAGACGTTCATTATATCTATTTCGTCGTTAATAATGATGTGTTTCCTTGTATAATGAGAAGGTTCAGTTATTACATACGTCCTGGGATGTGAAGTAGTGTTATGATTGCAGATGATGAGGCGAGATACGGCAGTGAATGACGTCAGAGCGAGATATTATGACATTATGGTGATCACTAGAGAGAAAGTTACCACTTGAGAATACTGGCCATAGTCTTGATCATGATGATGACCCATCCACATCTTGTACTGCCATATATTGATGGCCAGTCATCATAAATATGTACACTACGTAACGTGATGCTGTACCATCCACCAGGTCGTGCGCGTATGCCAGTGACGCAGACGAGGACGGCGCCGCCATCATTACGGAACACGTTGCCGCCTCTTACAACCTTCACAATGAGACCTGCTCCTGGTGGTGGCCGCCATTATAGATGTATTTCCGTCTCACACGAGTTTATTGATGATGATGATGAAGGAGGGATTGAGACGTGACGTCGGTTAGGTTTTGCATTTCGTTGTCACGTGTAGCTTCACACTGGAAATATGTTGGACCTTCCCCATGTTGTTGATGCTCACATTGGAATGTTCAATACAATAACATAACGACATGTACAATGATTCAATAACATGACGACATGTACAATGATTCAATAACATAACGACATGTACAATGATTCAATAACATAACGACATGTACAATGATTCAATAACATAACGACATGTACAATGATTCAATAACATAACGACATGTACAATGATTCAATAACATAACGACATGTACAATGATTCAATAACATGACGACATGTACAATGATTCAATAACATGACGACATGTACAATGATTCAATAACATGACATGTACAATGATTCAATAACATGACGACATGTACAATGATTCAATAACATGACGACATGTACAATGATTCAATAACATGACGACGTGTACAATGATTCAATAACATAACGACATGTACAATGATTCAATAACATGACGACATGTACAATGATTCAATAACATGACATGTACAATGATTCAATAACATGACGACATGTACAATGATTCAATAACATGACGACATGTACAATGATTCAATAACATAACGACATGTACAATGATTCAATAACATAACGACATGTACAATGATTCAGTAACATGACGACATGTACAATGATTCAATAACATGACGACATGTACAATGATTCAATAACATGACGACATGTACAATGATTCAATAACATGACATGTACAATGATTCAATAACATAACGACATGTACAATGATTCAATAACATGACGACATGTACAATGATTCAATAACATGACGACATGTACAATGATTCAATAACATGACGACATGTACAATGATTCAATAACATGACGACGTGTACAATGATTCAATAACATAACGACATGTACAATGATTCAATAACATGACGACATGTACAATGATTCAATAACATGACATGTACAATGATTCAATAACATGACGACATGTACAATGATTCAATAACATGACGACATGTACAATGATTCAATAACATGACGACATGTACAATGATTCAGTAACATGACATGTACAATGATTCAATAACATGACGACATGTACAATGATTCAATAACATGACGACATGTACAATGATTCAATAACATGACATGTACAATGATTCAATAACATAACGACATGTACAATGATTCAATAACATAACATGTACAATGATTCAATAACATGACGACATGTACAATGATTCAATAACATGACGACATGTACAATGATTCAATAACATGACATGTACAATGATTCAATAACATGACATGTACAATGATTCAATAACATGACGACATGTACAATGATTCAATAACATGACGACATGTACAATGATTCAATAACATGACATGTACAATGATTCAATAACATAACGACATGTACAATGATTCAATAACATGACGACATGTACAATGATTCAATAACATGACGACATGTACAATGATTCAATAACATGACATGTACAATGATTCAATAACATGACATGTACAATGATTCAATAACATGACATGTACAATGATTCAATAACATGACGACATGTACAATGATTCAATAACATGACGACATGTACAATGATTCAATAACATGACGACATGTACAATGATTCAATAACATGACGACATGTACAATGATTCAATAACATGACGACATGTACAATGATTCAATAACATGACGACATGTACAATGATTCAATAACATGACGACATGTACAATGATTCAATAACATAACGACATGTACAATGATTCAATCTTGTTCAATACAATAACATGACGACATGTACAATGATTCAATAACATGACGACATGTACAATGATTCAATAACATGACATGTACAATGATTCAATAACATGACGACATGTACAATGATTCAATAACATGACGACATGTACAATGATTCAATAACATGACGACATGTACAATGATTCAATAACATGACGACATGTACAATGATTCAATCTTGAAACAATTAATATTATTTTTTAAGTTGGAGAAATCCTTTGGCCTTCATTAATATTTCCATTAACCTTAGCCTATTAGAAAGGTTTAGGGATGGAATAATTAGTGTATACGTCTTATATGGTCAGGCCATATATATATATATATATATATATATATATATATATATATATATATATATATATATTTTTTTTTTTTTTTTTTTTTTTATACTTTGTCGCTGTCTCCCGCGTTTGCGAGGTAGCGGAAGGAAACAGACGAAAGAAATGGCCCAACCCCCCCCCCCCCCCCCCATACACATGTACATACACACGTCCACACACACAAATATACATACCTACACAGCTTTCCATGGTTTACCCCGGACGCTTCACATGCCTTGATTCAATCCACTGACAGCACGTCAACCCCTGTATACCACATCGCTCCAATTCACTCTATTCCTTGCCCTCCTTTCACCCTCCTGCATGTTCAGGCCCCGATCACACAAAATCTTTTTCACTCCATCTTTCCACCTCCAATTTGGTCTCCCTCTTCTCCTCGTTCCCTCCACCTCCGACACATATATCCTCTTGGTCAATCTTTCCTCACTCATTCTCTCCATGTGCCCAAACCATTTCAAAACACCCTCTTCTGCTCTCTCAACCACGCTCTTTTTATTTCCACACCTCTCTCTTACCCTTACATTACTTACTCGATCAAACCACCTCACACCACACATTGTCCTCAAACATCTCATTTCCAGCACATCCATCCTCCTGCGCACAACTCTATCCATAGTCCACGCCTCGCAACCATACAACATTATTGGAACCACTATTCCTTCAAACATACCCATTTTTGCTTTCCGAGATAATGTTCTCGACTTCCACACATTCTTCAAGGCTCCCAGAATTTTCGCTCCCTCCCCCACCCTATGATCCACTTCCGCTTCCATGGTTCCATCCGCTGCCAGATCCACTCCCAGATATCTAAAACACTTCACTTCCTCCAGTTTTTCTCCATTCAAACTCACCTCCCAATTGAATTGACCCTCAACCCTACTGTACCTAATAACCTTGCTCTTATTCACATTTACTCTTAACTTTCTTCTTTCACACACTTTACCAAACTCAGTCACCAGCTTCTGCAGTTTCTCACATGAATCAGCCACCAGCGCTGTATCATCAGCGAACAACAACTGACTCACTTCCCAAGCTCTCTCATCCCCAACAGACTTCATACTTGCCCCTCTTTCCAAAACTCTTGCATTTACCTCCCTAACAACCCCATCCATAAACAAATTAAACAACCATGGAGACATCACACACCCCTGCCGCAAACCTACATTCACTGAGAACCAATCACTTTCCTCTCTTCCTACACGTACACATGCCTTACATCCTTGATAAAAACTTTTCACTGCTTCTAACAACTTTCCTCCCACACCATATATTCTTAATACCTTCCACAGAGCATCTCTATCAACTCTATCATATGCCCTCTCCAGATCCATAAATGCTACATACAAATCCATTTGCTTTTCTAAGTATTTCTCACAAACATTCTTCAAAGCAAACACCTGATCCTCACATCCTCTACCACTTCTGAAACCACACTGCTCTTCCCCAATCTGATGCTCTGTACATGCCTTCACCCTCTCAATCAATACTCTCCCATATATATATATATATATATATATATATATATATATATATATATATATATATATATATATATATATATATATATTGGTTTTCTTAATCTTCCAATTTGTTTGTAGCCAACAGTAAACAATGAACACGGGTTAAGGTAGTGTATTAACCCGCTGTAGTATTGACAAATGTAATGCAAAATATAATCAAATTATCATTTAATAACCATTAATATATTAGAGCAAAGATATATACGTATTAAGTTAGTATAATGTACATTAGAATGAAATGCAATACAATAAATCAATAAAGATTCTCACGTCAAATACAACGCATACAATATATTGTATTTCAATCGTTTTCCAACATTCACAAGAATAAATATACATTTATATTACCGTTATATTTGATCAATATATGCAAATGGGTCATAATCATGTTTTCTTCCCGGATAAACTTGCAATATAGGAACCCGAGCTGTGATACATGTACACAATGAATCATTACTCCAATATAGGAACCCGAGCTGTGATACATGTACACAATGAATCATTATTCCAATATAGGAACCCGAGCTGTGATACATGTACACAATGAATCATTACTCCAATATAGGAACCCGAGCTGTCATACATGTACACAATGAATCATTACTCCAATATAGGAACCCGAGCTGTGATACATGTACACAATGAATCATTACTCCAATATAGGAACCCGAGCTGTGATACATGTACACAATGAATCATTACTCCAATATAGGAACCCGAGCTGTCATACATGTACACAATGAATCATTACTCCAATATAGGAACCCGAGCTGTGATACATGTACACAATGAATCATTACTCCAATATAGGAACCCGAGCTGTGATACATGTACACAATGAATCATTACTCCAATATAGGAACCCGAGCTGTCATACATGTACACAATGAATCATTACTCCAATATAGGAACCCGAGCTGTGATACATGTACACAATGAATCATTACTCCAATATAGGAACCCGAGCTGTGATACATGTACACAATGAATCATTACTCCAATATAGGAACCCGAGCTGTCATACATGTACACAATGAATCATTACTCCAATATAGGAACCCGAGCTGTGATACATGTACACAATGAATCATTACTCCAATATAGGAACCCGAGCTGTGATACATGTACACAATGAATCATTACTCCAATATAGGAACCCGAGCTGTCATACATGTACACAATGAATCATTACTCCAATATAGGAACCCGAGCTGTGATACATGTACACAATGAATCATTACTCCAATATAGGAACCCGAGCTGTCATACATGTACACAATGAATCATTACTCCAATATAGGAACCCGAGCTGTGATACATGTACACAATGAATCATTACTCCAATATAGGAACCCGAGCTGTCATACATGTACACAATGAATCATTACTCCAATATAGGAACCCGAGCTGTGATACATGTACACAATGAATCATTACTCCAATATAGGAACCCGAGCTGTCATACATGTACACAATGAATCATTACTCCAATATAGGAACCCGAGCTGTGATACATGTACACAATGAATCATTACTCCAATATAGGAACCCGAGCTGTCATACATGTACACAATGAATCATTACTCCAATATAGGAACCCGAGCTGTCATACATGTACACAATGAATCATTACTCCAATTGTATGTTTGTTGTGAAGGTTTGTGAGTTGTGGTGTTGTCCACGTGTGTTCTACTCACATACATAACTGGCCACATCCTTAACAGCCAATTAGCACTTAATTTGAATGACTTGAAGGCTTGTATGATCGCCTCAAGTCGGAGATCAGTTGACATAATTAATTATTCCACATGTAATGATATCATCATCAGTCCTCCACACACGTTTACAAACCTGCAACCTTTCCTCAAACTCATTATTCTTCATCATGTATACTTCGTCACGGCATCTGCCATACATAATGTATACTTCGTCACGGTATCTGCCATACATAATGTATACTTCGTCACGGCATCTGCCATACACAATGTATACTTCGTCACGGTATCTGCCATACACAATGTATACTTCGTCACGGCATCTGCCATACACAATGTATACTTCGTCACGGTATCTGCCATACGTAATGTATACTTCGTCACGGCATCTGCCATACACAATGTATACTTCGTCACGGCATCTGCCATACACAATGTATACTTCGTCACGGTATCTGCCATACATAATGTATACTTCGTCACGGCATCTGCCATACACAATGTATACTTCGTCACGGC